>NC_135216.1:23975982-24015982 GCF_052324685.1 Brachyhypopomus gauderio
AAACAGAAATGTGCCTTGCTGTTCTAATACTTTTGGAGGGGACTGCATGTGCCTTGCTTTGTTTGCCGATCTTCAACCTACTGTACAATTTTCTATGAAGTGTATTTGCAGTTCATTAATATATTAACATATATTAACATAAAAGTTTGGAACAGACCTGTCATTATTTAGGGATCAACAGGTTGCGTTTCCCTCAATCTGTTATTTTTAAGATCAGTTAGCTGATCAGTTGGCTTCACATTAGAAAAACAGAAGCCAAATTCAAAATGAGGCCAGATCTGTGTGCAAGCAATGAAGAAACTGCTTTAGAATGTATCCAATTCCTTTCTAATTTACTCACTAGAGTAAAGTACAAAGAATGTGAAGAATGTTTTAGTGCGTCAACGATATCTTTGGCACAGTATCGCGATACGAAACTTCAGTCCAGATCGCTCGGCCCTTGTGTCTATCACAGCCTCGAGCTCATTGAGGATGCGGCAGCTGAAAGGTAAACGCGCGCGCGTGCGTGCGTGCGGCCCAGGGGTCTCGAACACGGCGCCAGCCTCCCTGAGAAAATTAAATATTGATCACTCAGAGAGAGAAGACAACAGAGCAGATAAGGCACAGGCATTAAAGGAAGTAAATAAATAGACATATCAAGGCAGAGGACGGGGACAGCCAATTCCACTGGAACAGATCATTATCTCTCGCCGACCCCTTAAAAGACACGTCCGCAGAAAAACCCGAAGAGAGAGAACGCCTCGGGAGGCCCGTAAAGAAGCAACGCTAATAAAAACGCTCGGCTACAGTATAACCAGCGTCTGGATTTGGTCCGAACTGTAATCTCTGTAATCTGCAATATTCCACCATTGCCTCGGCTACTGGGAGCTAGCGAGCACTAGGGAGACGTTACGTCACCACTCGCGTTCAAACGCGCAAGTTTTTTAGCAAAAATAACATCTATCTGCTATAGCGCTGATACAACCGGAGTAGTGTTTCGTTTAATGACTCTTATGGATATGGAGGTCTTTGTGTTTTCCTTCTCTCACCCGTTTACAGTAACATCTGAACCATAAATACATGCTAAGTATCTGAAGAGAAAACGTCCTCATGTGTGACCACTTCATGCCCTCCCTGCCGATGATATTTACAGAGTCGCCTCTCAGATTTCTCTAATAACACATCTATGTCTATATTACCATTCAATGGGGCAGTAAATTCTAGGCTAGTGCAGTCATAAATGTCAAAAGAGCAGACTGTGTAGGATTACACATTTAGAGCACAGAGAAGGCAGCAAGCCAGCGTATTAGTGAAACTTATCATTTAGGGCCGCATAGCTGTCCGTTATGGCAGGCACTGAAGTCCAGCGCTGAGAAAGCATGGGAATCTCGGAATGATAGGGTCAAATTTCACGGACAGTGAGCGATTGTGACTCCACACGAGGAAAGTGCCCAGATTCCCAGATTAGTTAAACTGAGGAGGATTAACCGGGAAGAAACCACAATGCATAGCTAGATCTACTCTTTTGTGTCAATCAAATCTACTAATTTTGTCAATGTGGTCATTCTCAGCCGGCTGACCTAAGCAGACTTGTTCAGACTGGTCCGGACTGGACTGGTGTGGTATGGCAGGCGCTGACCTCATCGGGGCTGGAGGCCTGGTACGTTCGGTTGTCGTCGCTGAAGTCCTGGTCGGCCTCGGTGCCCTCGGGCTCGGCGGTCCCGGCCCGCGTCTCGTAGACGGGCGTGACGTTGTGGCAGAGGGCGATGGCCTTCACGGCCTCGTGCACGCGGCTGCTCACGCTTTTGCGCACCTTGGGGGCGGAGGGTGGCTGGGGCGGGACAAGGGGCGTGGCCTTGTGGGAGGGCGTGGCAGAGGGCCCAGTGCTGTTGGATGGAAGTGAGCATGGCTGGGGGAGTGGAAACACACACACATACGCACACGCATGCACACACACGCGCACACACAGGCAGAACTACATGTGAAATCACTGCTCAAATGTGCACAACTATGTGTGGGCACTACTAATAGGCTTACAAAAGCAATCATTTCAGTCTTTTAATTACTATTTAATTAAAAAGGGAAAAACATCAGCAAAAAAGAATGTATGAGAAATAAGTCGTCTTGTGCATCATACACAAACACAATAAGCAAAACCTTGAATGTGCCTCTAAAAACGTCCTCCTGTTTGTATGTAGAGATGCTGCTTTAGGACATGTTGCACCTGCAGGTCGTCCCTTCACCTGCCTGAGTGGAACACGAGGTGCCTTTACTAGCAGTTAAGTGCCCCACTAACTAGCAGTTAACTGCCCACACACGTGAAACACACGTGAAACACACGTGAAACACACGTGAAACACACGTGAGACACATCATTCATCTTTCTCCCGTCCTAACAGTCCATGGAGGCTGCAACACCTCCAGCTGCTGGGAGTGCTGCATAGCTGCGTGCTTGTGTGTGTGTGTGTGTGTGTGTGTGTGTGTGTGTGTGTGTGTGTGTGTGTGTGTGTGTGTGTGTGTGTGTGTGTGTAGGGGGGGGGGGGGGGGGGAGCAGGTGATTTCTCCTGATTAGCCCCCTCTTCCCTCAGAGAACTCCACTGAGGAGGAAAGATGACAGGCTTCAAACTTACTTCTCCACCACCCCCAAAACTACGTACACACACGTACGTACGCACACGTATATATGCACACACACACACGTACACACACAAGTCTGACAGAGGAGATGCACGCTGCCTTGCACTCTATATCAAGCCTCTTCACAGACCTGAACCACCTTAACTCCACCCTCCACCCTCACACGCTACACCACCTTAACCCTCCACCCTCACACGCTACACCACCTTAACCCTTCACTCTCACACGCTACACCACCTTAACCCTTCACTCTCACACGCTACACCACCTTAACCCTTCACTCTCACACGCTACACCACCTTAACCCTTCACTCTCACACGCTACACCACCTTAACCCTTCACTCTCACACGCTACACCACCTTAACCCTCCACCCTCACACGCTACACCACCTTAACCCTTCACTCTCACACGCTACACCACCTTAACCCTCCACCCTCACACGCTACACCACCTTAACCCTCCACCCTCACACGCTACACCACCTTAACCCTCCACCCTCACACGCTACACCACCTTAACCCTCCACCCTCACACACTACACCACCTTAACCCTTCACTCTCACACACTACACCACCTTAACCTCCACCCTCACACACTACACCACCTTAACCCTTCACTCTCACACACTACACCACCTTAACCCTTCACTCTCACACGCCTTAACCTCCGCTCTCACACGCTACACCACCTTAACCTCCACCCTCACACGCTACACCACCTTAACCCTCCATCCTCACACGCTACACCACCTTAACCCTCTACCATCACACGCTACACCACCTTAACCCTCCACCCTCACACGCTACACCACCTTAACCCTCCACCCTCACACGCTACACCACCTTAACCCTCCACCCTCACACGCTACACCACCTTAACCCTTCACTCTCACACGCTACACCACCTTAACCCTTCACTCTCACACACTACACCACCTTAACCTCCACCCTCACACACTACACCACCTTAACCCTCCACTCTCACACACTACACCACCTTAACCTCCACCCTCACACGCTACACCACCATAACCCTCTACCCTCACACACTACACCACCTTAACCCTTCACTCTCATACGCTACACCACCTTAACCCTCCACCCTCACACGCTACACCACCTTAACCCTCCACCCTCACACACAACACCACCTTAACCCTCCACCCTCACACGCTACACCACCTTAACCCTCCACCCTCACACGCTACACCACCATAACCCTCCACCCTCACACGCTACACCACCTTAACCCTCCACCCTCACACGCTACACCACCTTAACCCTCCACCCTCACACGCTACACCACCATAACCCTCCACCCTCACACGCTACACCACCATAACCTCCACTCTCACACACTACACCACCATAACCCTCCACCCTCACACACTACACCACCTTAACCCTCCACTCTCACACGCTACACCACCTTAACCCTCCACTCTCACACGCTACACCACCTTAACCCTCCACCCTCACACACTACACCATCATAACCCTCCACCCTCACACGCTACACCATCATAACCCTCCACCCTCACACGCTACACCACCTTAACCCTCCACCCTCACACGCTACACCACCATAACCCTCCACTCTCACACGCTACACCCAACCACGTTCCGCAACCATTTTCACTCCAAGCCAAAGAAAAGAGTGAAATCTTTTAATAAACTGGTGACTGAGGCAAGTCCTCCTTCCTTCCACAGGGCCCAACACAGTCCTCACTCTCTCTGGGCCTCTCTCTCTCTCACACACACACACACACACACACACACACACACACACACACACACACACACACACACACACACAGTAACACACACAGTAACACACACACACAGTAACACACACAGTAACACACACAGTAACACACACACACACACACACACACACACACACACACAGTAACACACACACACACACAGTAACACACACACACACACAGTAACACACACACACAGTAACACACACAGTAACACACACACACACGCACACACACGCACACACACACACACACACACACACACACAGCAAGCCCAGCACTGACTGGATAGAACCCTGCTCATCAATAAACAGCATTATGTTTATTGACGCCTGTCTAATTCAATTTCACCCCGATTCCATTACACGCGGTGTGAAACGCTCCCCGGGGCGTTCATATAATGAGGAAATGATAGATTTCTGGAGCTGCCGCACTTCCAGTTAAGCTGCCAGTCATGTCATCATTGCAGTAATAAAGGGCTGAAGGCTGTGGCATGAAAATCAATGGGGTCTATGGCTTTGCCACGGGGCCACCGTGTCGCCGGAACAGAATACACGCGACGCACAGAGCGCACGCCCACACACACGTTCACCTACACTGTGCACACCGTGCGCATCGTTCCCTGTAACAACGGTGTGGGAGTTTTACCGACGATCGAGCAGAACAGCATAGTACTAACTCTGTGCCTACACGTCTATAAGCCACGCCCACTTTGTGTTAAATAAAGTCTGCGTGTGATGGCAGAGATCACATGACCCGAGCTCAATAGAGATCACATGACCCAAACACAAGAGTCGAGCTGGTCTGGCTGTGGCAGTAAAATTAAGAAAGGTTCTGGTGCGTAGCAACCGTTACTGTGCCACACAGACCACACAGAGGTCAGGAGGTCAGGGGGCCCGTGGTAAACCACGTCTCACCTGAGCGTAGGACTGCACGATGTGGCTCTGGATCTCGTCCATGGTGTCCATCCCGTACGACACCGTGCCCAGGTGGAGACGTTTGAACACCATCTCGTTCTGCGTGAGGGTGCCTGTCGGGTGGGGAGCAGAGACACGCTCGGAGTCTGTTCTGTACACGCCGCGCGTTACAGCGAGCGAGATGTATAGACAGGCCCAAAGCCACACCCCCCCCGGCACCCGAAGACCCGCCCTGGTCGCGCAGGTCGGGTCGGTGAGCCCGTCCCTCCGTGCGCTGCCGTACCCGTCTTGTCGGTGAGCAGGTACACCAGGCGGCCAAGCTCTTCAGGGATGGTGCTGGTCCGGACCACGGTACCGGGGATGTTCTCATCCCTCATGATCATCCAGCCGTACGCTGACTTCCCCATGTCAAGATTCACCCGCAGGCTGGTCGCGAAACACACACACACACACACACACACACACACACACACACACACAGAGTCTTACTTTTAAAACTCCAGACAGACTTATTAAACCCCCTCTCAGTTCTTCTACTGGCTGTGCTCATAGTTCACTATTTCAGAAAGGGAGACTACAGAACGGGGCCCTGTCGGGGCGTAGCAGCAACACGGCTACGGCGGTGGAGCGGGTGCAGCTACCTGATGGGGATGATGTAGGAAAACAAAACCACGAAGCGGAACAGGTTCCGGAACCAGGGCCCCACGAAGCCCTGCAGCGCTACCATGACAACGGACAGCACCACCTGGGCCAGGAACAGTGCCTTGGTCAGGCGGTTTAGCTCCAGATCAAGCAGGCCGACCTGCAGAGAGTAAAAGAGGGGAAAGAAAGAGGGTGTGAGCGAGGGAGAGAGAGAGATGGATGGATGGATGGAGTGATGTACAGCGTTTACTTCTTTTCACGGTCACTTTAATGTATGGATCATTCTGAATGCGGCAGGTATGTCAGATTAAAGAATGCAGCTCAGATTCCAGCTCGGTCCCTCTCACTGTCTGGTGATGGGAAATTACAGCATGAACGTTGTTCCTTCGGAAACAGAATTAATTCTCTTTTTTAAAAAACATAAAGAGAAAGCAACTTATAATGAATCCCTGTACAATCAGTTCATCAACAAGTCTCAAACTCGTGCTGTGTGTGTGTGTGTGTGTGTGTGTGTGTGTGTGTGTGTACACAGGCCTGTGCACATACGTGTTTGTGTGCACAGATGAGTGGCGTTTCTGCATAAACCTCCCACTTGATGCTCCGTCTCAATGAAAAGTACTAGAGGCGGAACAAGAAGTGGAAAGCTTCCATGTAGAGACGGCCCTTCAGACAAAAGCACTCCAGATACCCCTTACATTCTCCAGTGTGCCCCTCAGCCAATGGAATATGTGGGAAAATGATGTCAAAAAGAAGTCCTTCCTTCGTCTGCACGGCCTCCCAACAACACAGGGCTCTTTCATCCTTACACACCAATAAAAACACCAACACATAACGTGGCTCTCTGGGGGAAGGAAGGGGGGGGAAACCCCAAAACAACAAAAATAAAAGCTTCTTGAAAAGGGGGGGGGGGGGGGGGGTGAAATAAAAAAAAAGCACCCCCACCAGTAGGGGGTGGGGGTCGTCGGCGGTCGCGTCCCGATCCGAGCTGGGTGAACTTGGAGAGGGTGTCTGATTTATCGTCTGCGGGCGCACTCGCTCCGAGGGTCGCTCTGACCCTTCCTGCACGGACGAGGCGGCGGGGACGAGACAGGAAGGGGGGGGGGGGGGGGGGGGGGGGGGGGTTGGGGCGAAGGAAAATTAAAGACACAAGACGCAGTCCCCGACTGAAAGCCAGGGATCCCCCTTTATGAAGGCGAAACAATAAATCCTCGCGAGGCTGGGACCGGGATCGGATGAAGTCATTATTCATGCCGGCCGTGAGGAAGAAAGGGCCTCCATTACCTCGAGCTAAAGATGCTATCAATGAGCGCGGAGCACATATCCCGCCCCATTCATAGCGGGCCCATTCGGAGTGAAAGGAGCGGCCCAGCCCCGCCCCCGTGTTCCTCGCGTGTGAAATCCGATGACGACTTTGTGCACCGCCTCATGAATATTCACGAGCTGAAATCCATCAACTATATTGGGCCTGAGAGTGTGTTGCAACAATATGGCATTGAACTAGTGAACAAGCGTAGTGTTGTGGATGCACAACCAGATAACATTGTTGTATGATGCACATCGGGACGTTTCGGACAGGAGGTACTTCATCAGCTGTGCAAGCAAAGTGCTAAGGTGATTATCAGTGGTGACGTTTACCACCACTAGAGAAATGTCTTGACAAAAATTTGTTTAGATTTGCAGCAAAGTTATCCTGACTCATTCCAGGTTTTCGTGCATGCCTGGTGCAGTGAACATTGTTTTCATGATGAAAGCGTTTTATGGACGTTTGAAACACGACACGTTAGTACGACACGTTATGGCTGTGAAGGGAATCAAAAAATTGCTGTCTTCTAGAGTAACACCACATGAAAAAAAATCTTTAAAATCCGTTATAATGGCAAAACTGACACCACACCAAACAATTTGCACAAAATCTATGTGCTTCCTGCATTATTTCTCACCAGTGGGATAAGATCTCACAGGCCTCTTCAATCGTTCTCTTGTGACGGAGAGACATCCTACCCAGAGCGTCTCGTCACTCAAAATGACGGCACCCCGATCCTCCTCACGGAGAACATCCTTCTATATTACCGTAGCAACCTGTCAGCAGGCTGGCGCGGGAGCCGGGACGCACAGCGACGCCATCGTGAGCGGCGGGAGCGGATTTCGCCGAGTCGTATCGACTGCTGGGCCGCCATTTCATGCTCCCCATTGGCACCTCTGACATCGGCTCCCCGAGATATTGAATTCCGCACGGCGGGAACACGTGCGGGCGGCGCGGCCCCTCACCAGAGCCACGGCCTCGCAGATTCAGCTGAAGTCTCTGCTGTCAAAATAGCTCCCACCCACCCAAAGGGGGCGGGACTAGATGAGAGGCGTGGAAGTTACACAGGATGGTACACAGTTGGGCAGAGCTACAACGTGTGCAGAACATTTCCACCCCTGCAGTTGATCTGATGACACCAGCCTTTTGTCTAGGCTAAACCTAGTCTAAATTCAATGATAAACCACTTGTCTAGGCTAAACCTAGTCTAAATTCAATGATAAACCACTTGTCTAGGCTAAACCTAGTCTAAATTCAATGATAAACCACTTGTCTAGGCTAAACCTAGTCTAAATTCAATGATAAACCACTTGTCTAGGCTAACCCTAGTCTAAATTCAATGATAAACCACTTGTCTAGGCTAAACATAGTCTAAATTCAAAAATAAACTACTTGTCTAGGCTAAACCTAGTCTAAATTCAATGATAAACCACTTGTCTAGGCTAAACCTAGTCTAAATTCAATGATAAACCACTTGTTGAAGCATTCTGCTGCTACTGTGTTCCCTTGGGGCTAGAGTTTTCAGTGGTGTGAATATAAAAGTGGACAATGTTGCAATACAGTTTTTGTTGCATGACGTGCTTTTCTTGGGATTTCGCCAACACTGTCAGTAGTTCTACAAACACTGAGTAGCAGCATGTTTAATTACAAAAGAATGACAGAAAGCCTGTAAACAGATTTCACACCATCAGACTAAAACTGGATTGCAATCAAGTAGTCGACTGGATAAAGTTAAATTTTTATTTAATTACTTAATTAATTTAGTTATTTATTTATTGTCACTTTTCCTTGTTTTATGAATTGTAGTGTTTGCAAAGCCGGAGTGGCTAATCGGGAGATTCGGGAGGATTCCCGATGGGCCGGTTCATGTTAATCTCTAGTTTGGGCCGATTGGGAGGGAAAAATAATTTTGGGCCGGATTTGGTCATAAAACTCCCGGGCTGAAAAAGTGTCCCACTCCGCCCCTGAGTGTTTGTATATAAGATTAGTGTTTTGTGTACATTATTAAATTCATAGAATTTTATTTTATGTGACACTAATTCACTATTTTTTTTTTTTGTATAAAGTATCCAATTTATCAAATAAACTCAGAAAAATTACATACATACATATCCTCCAATTAGTATCACAATATGATGTTATTACCAAATCACACCATGCCCAGCGGAAGGGTGAACACACTACATCCCACCTGGTTAAATATACACCCTACTGACCCCAAAGATGTGCCCCAGCAACCCCTGTTTGACCCCTGACACTTGTAGACCCCCCTATTAGTGAATATACAGCAGTGAAAGACCCACCTTGTTCTTCGACTGAGACGTGTTCAGAACGCTCCTGGTCTCTTTTCCTGTGTATATCACCACACCTATTACAGTACCTGAGAGGTAAACAACAGCAGGCAACTGTAATTAATGAAAACTCTCCAGTTAGCTGACAGAAGAAGCATCTTGGTCAACGCTTGATTTTCTAACGGCTGTTCCGGATACTAAGCCAAAAGCAAATGATCCAATATACCAGAGTCCTAAAATTCAACAATTATAAAGCAAGCCTAATAAAAGTCAAATCGATACTGCAGTGTGGCCCTTGACAGATTCATTAGGGGAAACAAGTAACAGATGAAAGATGTGACACCATTATCAAACCCAACACAAATGGAGTCCTTCAATCTATCCACCGCGCTTTACGAAACACAGCAGCCTTTCTCTTCGCTGCAATCGACAGACAAACATCTCTTCTTTTTTTTTCCCTTCCTCGCGTCTGACACCTTGAACTGTACGCTGGCGTGCCCCGGAGTCGATCCTGCGGGATCTTTTAATGGAGCGGGACTTCTGGGAATATCACTTTCCTCCTGCAGGGATCTTGTGTGGAGTTGATGATGTCAGGTGTCCGAGTTTGAGGATGGGAGGAGGGGGGAAAGTGGGGAGGGGGCGACTCCGATCAAGGACGGGCCAAGGAACGGGGCACTGGAACAAGGAGAAACCTCAAGACTCCGGAGAGCCGAACAAGAAGCAACCACAGGTCGATGTAAAGGTGATCTCTGACACAAGTAGGAGGCCTTCGGGAACTGGCTGAGCTTTACTGGTCGATTAGGGTCAGGTTCCCCCTTCACGGCCCTTGTAGATGGTAGTGAAAGCGGAGCAGTGGGGCTGATCCGAGATCAGCGCTCTGGGGAGAAGAGGCACCAACAACAGTGGTGATGAGGGGCCTATTCAGCACCCATTAGCGGCTCATCGTATTTCTCTGGCTTAATGCCGAGTAATCTGCGCTGAAGGGCCATAATCGCCCATGAAATGCAGACGATTACGAAGCTTTCGAGACACGCTACATTATCCTCTAGAAAACAACAAACAGAAGCAACTTCTCCGACGCTGTCTACTCCACGACCCCGTATTTCTAAAAACCGAAAGGCACACCGGACTGTTCCCTTTGCCCCTTTGCCGGCTGGTGTGAGTGTGATTAGCGTGCGAGAGAAGGAGAGGAAGGGTTTCACTCTTACCAGACGCCACCACAGTACTGGCCCAGAGAGTGTTCTCAATACTCAGACTCTCATGAACAGGAGGGTCGCAGTCCTCCTGTAGGGCATAATGATCATGATTAAATATCGGCAGCGTCATACCAGAGAAACAGCTAATACGAGAGTACTGATGATTTCCAGACTGGCTGCTGTTAACCATACTGTGGCTAGACTAACCCAACATTGCTATTTAGCAGAAGTCAAAGGGCTTCTAATAGATATTGAGAATGAGAATAGACACACTGATATTAGATACAGAAACACCCACCCAGATCACCCCCCACCCTGCCTCCACCCCCCTGCGAATGCTCAGCTTTCCTCCGCCTGTATCTGGTCAGCAGATGTAGTAATCTCAGACTGTCCGATAACACAGCTTCGTTGATGCCAAGTTGATGTCCAGCTAAATGAGAAGTGAATTCTGTTGTGCTTACATGATGTTTCAGGAAAGCTGGCAAGAGGAAATGAAAAAGTCCTGACACAGAAACTATAGATTTAAGGCGGACTGAATACAGACTTAAGGTGACTTTTGGACAGCTGCACAAAACAATCGATATCCAACACTGGAAATCCCTTTACAGGACACGGAACAAGTGCCACAACAATAAGGTCAAAACTGCCATATGTCAAAAAGTTTTCAAGTATATTGCTGCATTTTATTGCAGTGTAAGTCAACCATATCACCAGACCCTCCTGGAAACCCACTGATACTTATGACTAAGTCACACAACACTGGTGCAACATGGAGGATGAGCAAAGGTCATAACCCGGAATCAACCCATGCTCATGGTCACACACACACGCACACACACACACACACACACACACACCCCCACTTAAATGCAGAAATATGAAGAGAAAGCACCACTATCGATCAGATTACATATCAAATGGCCTGTCTGATATGAAAACTGTAACAACTCAGCAGACTTATACTGCTTATGCTCAAAGCCATGAAGAGGGGGAAAACAATGAATGACTGTTGGGATAGATGGCCCCTGACATTCACATTAATGCAAGGACGAGACGTCCTCCCTGTACCAGCAGAGATTGTGTGTGTCTGCGGAGGATGCCAAGTCAACATTTTTCCAGTCTGGACACACCGATGGGTTTAAAGTGAAACGCTACACTATAAAGCAGACAATCAACAATACGGCTGCACCAAAAGGCGTTCTCGCTCGATTCCGTCTGCCCTGCTACAAACGAGCACAGCTGGCCGAAACCAGAGCGCTGAAGAACACGGGCCTCGGCCTTTCGCCTGGAGCGGAGCGATACGCTAGCATGAGTCAGCACAGGTCTCCTCCATCCTCTGCTCTCTGTGTGGCCAAGAGGGAAGACTCCACACAAAGCCGGGCTTTGTGCGTGGGGGCGGCTTTGCCTTCTCTGCCCTCCACCAAACCCCCATCCACCCCCCTCTCTCTTCCACCTCTTTCTCTCTTCCCCTCTTTCTCTTTTCTCAACACTAATCTGCTGTTAATAAGGAGCTCAGCTTAGCTAATGGGATGGGCGGAGCCTAATAGATGCCATCTTGGTCCGATGAGACCGGCTCCTTCGTAGCTGTACGTTCCTTATTAATGGCCGATTACAGTGCTTAAAGTTAAAGTTTCGTCAATTAAGACTTCCTCCTTGGTCCTCCCAGTGAAGTGCGTGTGTGCAACCCGCAGGACAGAGTCAAAAGTGTGAGGAACTCACCCGAGTAAAGTTCCCTTCAAAACTGTGAATGTCCTGTTCAGGCTTCTGAGCGTGGACATACGCTCTGACGGAGAACAAATCCTGTAGGTACACACACACACACACACACACAGACAAGATACCAGGGTGTCTACAGGTTTGACCAAGGGAAAATTAAGACATTTTAAGACTTTTTAATACCGTTTTCCAAATAAAATTAAGACCAACTCGCAAGATCATACACGTTAAAATAAAGCACAAAAACCAACTGATTATTTACATTAATTAATCTAGCTGCTTGAAAACTTCAAATGTTAATGCACAAGACGGACAATACAAGACACAAACATTACATTTTTTTTCACTGTACAGTATACACAATGAAACTTTATACAAAACAAAATTCAAACACTGACAACAGCATCATACCATACACACACACACACACACACACACACACACACACACACACACACACACACACACACACACACACACACACACTAGGCCATTTTCCTGTTTTTCTGATCCACACTCCAGCTCATGCTCAACCCCTTTCAGTTCTGCTACTTTTTCTCTGAAACTCTTTCTAAGGATGTTTGATTTTGTGATCACTTTGGCCATCAGGGTTCCTGCTTTCCCTTCGGCTTGTTCAGCAAGTAAATTATTATTATAACTGGTTTATACTTAACCTTGAAAGTGACGTACAAATGATTTAATTCCATCTTGTTAAGGTGTATGAACCCTGCAAACATGACTTGGTTAATTGCGCTGAAGCGCGGCGCGCGCGAAGTTTTTACAAATTTCGAGAGGTGTACGACAGCGCGCGAGCCGCTCGTCAGCCGCTGCGTCGAAAATGACGTAATCGCGGTGGTTTCGCCCATGCGCGAGCGGCTTGCAATTAACCAAGTCATGTTTGCAGGGTTCATACACCGTAACAAGATGGAATTAAATCATTTGTACGTCACTTTCATGGTCCATTTCTATATATCCCAGCACATTAAACTTAAATAAGTAAAATATTTATACATATACTCGAAATAATTCGCTTTTTTATCACATTATTTAATGGTTGTTTATTTTCAAAACGCCCAATCTTAACGTATTCACGTTCTCTCATGTTTCGTCCTGGAATTACAAGAGGCTCGTATTTGTTAACGTAAAGAGAACTGTTCAGTCAGACAGATATTTGTTGTGAAATGAAGCAGTTACAATTTCAAGCATTTTTAAGTACTTTAGCCTAAATTTCAGCACTTGTCAAACTTGGAACACAAAGTAACATTAAATTGGTCAGGTAAATGTTCCTTCCCCTGTTTTGAGGAGTGTTTCTTTATACTAACACATATATCGTTTCGGACAACACTGCAACGGTCCCGCCGTTCGCGGAGGTTCACGCGCTACGGTCACTCGCGAAAGTATAAACCAGACTTGAAGGCGGCATCAGGGAACATGGTTTTAAACAATGAGTCAATTCCTTCGTTGGATCTGTATGACTGGTGACTCTTAACTGTTTTTAGCGCCCATATTACCTAAGCCTTCAAAGTATTGGTAGAGCCGCATAGCCTACAGCGTGAATGCGACGTTGAGCAGAGCTCGACTGAATGGTTCTCTTGTTGGGCAAAACGTAGATATTGCAGGCTGCTGCTGACGAGCCTCGCTGGTATCTGTGACAGCTCTGAGCCACCAAGAATATGTCGGGTCTTCCAACCATTTCTGGCTAAGTTTGCATTTCCCCATCTCTCCGAACAGACGTTAACGTACATACAGCCCGCATGAAATTATGATCCCGCCAGTCCAACAACTACCGGTGCTCGTTAAGCCCGAAATACTTGCGAGCAATATTTAAGTTCAACACACCGCTAACGGAATTATTCATCCCTAAATTTAGCTCCGCAAATTTAAGACATTGTGGTTGAACATTTAAGACAAAATAAGACTTTTCAAGGCCTTATTTGACAAAAATGAAATTTAAGACTTTTTAAGGACCCGCGGCCACCCTGAAGATACACACACACACACGCACGCACACACACACATACACAGCAAAGACACAGGCAGAAGAGTGAACACTGTTTTACACTGCTTCGTTTCACACAGTGGGCCACACTAACAAATGCCCCAAATCACCATCACTCCTCTGTGTGAACCTAAGAAAACCTCACTGGCTTATAAACCGATCAGTGCTGCGCAACAGAGGGAATACAGCTGCAGGCTTCTCAAACCGGACCTCACGTCCTGTATCGATACAGTCACCTAGGGCAGTGGCACGGTTACAGTAATGGGAATAAAGCATTATCTCTGAGCAAAGCAGCTTCAAAGCTCAGATTAAATAAACCAAATCTAACAAAATCTAATCTACGCCTTGAAAACAAAGCAAAAAACTGTTTTCACCTTTAGAAAATGTAACTGACGAGGCCACAGGAAATCCGACCTGATGGTTGGAGCTCCTATACAGCAGCAACCATTCGATGACTTGCTGAAATTTTAATTCTGTGATCACATTAAGTGGTTTCGGAAAGCCAAATACAAATCTGAACTTGTGCTCCGGGTGGGTGTCATCTCCACGGCGATGGCACGGTGGAGACAGCCGCTTCAACAGAAGCTGGTTGTCTCTTTGGATAAAGTTACCGGCCCGTGCGGAATCACTCCGTGTCTGGCCACCGAATCAGATCTGCACCGATATCAAACACGGATCCGACTAAGTAAACGTCCAAGGGAGGGAGAGAGAGCATGAGCCGCGATAGAATTACCACGGAAACCGGCAGCGAAGCTTATGTGCGTCGGTGCCTATGGTTCCGACACTGGGATGGCAGATTTCTGCGACAGCGCTGACATCCGACTGAGTGACAGTGATTTCTCACTCAGTTATCAGCAGTGCTGCCCATGAGAGCTCTGGACACGAAGACAACTTTGGGCCGCGCGAGAACGGTACCCACCCCCACTGCAGACAGCCTCTGGGTACAGCCTACGGCGACTTTCAGTTTCCAGTCAGTTTCTCCATCAAGCTGGTCTGTTCTGATAAAGCACGCTCCTGAAACACACACACACACACACACACATACACACACACACACACACACACACACACACAGCGAAGTCTCTGAGAGTGGACCGATCTCTGAAAGCAACTCCACACACCACAAAGACCTTCTACACCACAGTCCCCACAGACAGAAATACACACTGCAGCCATACTGGCAAACGAAAGTCTTGGATCCCTCCTTTTCCAACAGTCCTCAATGTCTTCACGCTGCTGTAATTTGCCTAAGGTGCTTTAGTCCAGTCTACTTAACTTTCTGAACAGAAGTGTGATTATAATGGTAAAGGAACCCAGGACAGGTGCATCTGCACACAATGCTGAGTTTGCTCAGTACAGAGGTACAGGAAACAGCCTCGAAATGCACACTGTCCGTCTCATCCTCGTAAACGTGCTTGCTATTAATTCATTATCACGATTTACCATTGCCTCCCAATGCCACTGCAACACAACAGTCACTATACTTGTAAGGCCACCTTGTGATGTTTCATACATACAGCAAACATAGACGGAACAAGGAGATTAGGATTTATTTGCTGTAAGAGCCGCCAATATACGGCTTACCTGTCTTCTCGGAGGTTCTTAGAAAGACCATATCAGCTGGAACCCTCTGATTCTGTGCAGCAAAACAACATGGCATGCAGCAGCACATCAGTACATGCCCTTCAAATTCATACAAGGAAGTACAATATATCACTTGTTAATCATTATCACAATACTGGCAACAGGTTCGATAGGTTCATATCGATATGAATATGAGAATTTGTAAGGACTGAAAAGTATTTTATTAGGACTGAGAACATCCTATTCACTCCAGTGCCGTGTTCCCAATGAGAGCTGTGGGGTGCTTTGAGATGTTTCATTGCTTTCACACCATGCAGCAAATGTAAATACCTTTCTGCCCACAAATTTGTCAAACCTATCAATAATGGAGTCATTAACTAACCACCACTGTGCCATTCGTCTTTATATCGTCACAGAGTATGACACACACGTTCAAATCCATGGCATGAACATCACTGCCCATTAATTTCTAATCCAAACCAAACCTGCAGGGCCATAGGTGTGAGATCAGCACAGTAACTTTAGTCCGACTATAGCATAGGCCGCTCTTGAATAATTGAGCAAGGTCATATGGTCCAGAAGCAATTAAAGTGACCCAGCCACACGCAGCGAGAAACGTGATGCAAGACAAAAAGAATGACAGCTTTCATGTGACAGATCGCATGGCGTGACAAGAAGGCCCACGCGGAGTGCACAGGGGAGGGGAGCCGTTGAGAACCTTCTCCACGATGATGAGGTCTCCAACTTGAATGTCCGAGCTCTTCACTTGGACTTTACCTGAGAAGGAGACACAACCCAAAACACCATTAGACACTGTTGAGACCTTTTACCTGCACCACATGACTAAAAACCTGTTTCACAGTGATCATCCTCAGTGTACATCGCTCGTAGACGCAAACATTCAAAACATTAAAAATTTTATCAGGGCGTACACACTTTCGCACAGGCCTATAGAGTTAATTTTAAGAGTCATGGGCAAATGATCGCTGGCCTATTTATTAAAACATCATTATCAAAAACATCAGCGGCCAGTACAGAGTCAGCCATTCTGGGCTGTAGTCAGCTAGCGAGTCACCTCGGGCCGTGAGCTTGCTATACAGCTGCGAGTTCATCTCTTTGTCCCTCCGGTAGCGCCGCACCTCGTCCACGGCCTCCCTCATCATGGTGACGGCCAGCACGAAGCCCTGGGCGACAGGAAAGAAGGAGCGTTAACACTCGCAAAGATCAGGAAGGTCCGTCTTCACCACAGCTCGCCGCTACACCCTCCACACCAGTCTCGGGGAAGGCGGTGACGGGGTCACAGCGCTGCCCGGGGGAGGCTGGGGGAGCCCAACTCACCAGCGGGGCCCAGTAGGTGTATAGGTAGCCGATTTTCAGCGACGGCACGAACTGGGAGCAGGCCACCACCAAAAAATACAAGTTGAGGAAAAATTTGAACTGCTGGTACAAAACCTAGAAGTCAGAAGACGAGAACACACAAATTACTTATTTATTTTTTATGGTCAGAGTTTGCGACAGATTCAATTTATGGTACGTCTGACCGCAGGGCTGCATGGGAATGCCTTGACACGCACTTAATTTCACTTGCTTTTAAGACTGGACAAGTATTAATATTAAAGCTCTCTAACATGACGTCTCCATTCAGTTCGGTTCACTGTTCAGACGCGGCCTGTCTGCTATTCCCGGCCTGATCAGATACAGCAGCGTAGCTGGCAGCGTTTCTCTAATAGCTGCTCCTCTCATACAAAATTCATCGTACAAGCTGGAAATAAAGTTGCCGGCCGTGCATACTGTATGAGAGGAGCGGGGCTTTGAATAAGACATCAGCCAGCAGTCATAACACAGCAGATCGGTTACACCCAGCGGGTGGAAAAAGATACTGTAGAGTGTCGCCGCCTCTTCAGTTCACAGATAGTTGCACATTAACCTGATTACAGGGGAAATCTGTTCTGTGCACGGCGGGTTGAGATTTCACTTTAAACAGTCGTGAGACTGAGGTCAGGGATGAGTAAGGGCCAGGCACCAGCTGGCCGCCGGGGCGTGAGGACTTACCCCGGGTACGAAGGTAAGGATGTTGTATTTCTGGTTCTTGATGGCATTTTTGGGGTACTTCTCCTCGCATTTCTCCGGGCAGCCGAGCCACACGGTGCGGGCCTTCAGCTCCTTCCTCCTCCGGCACGTGTGGAGCAGGCAGTCACAGCATCTGAGGCCGGGAAGAGCCAGAGAAAGTGCAGCGGCCAATCAGGAAGCCACAACTGGGACTTAAAATATGCAAACCACAGCGACCAATCAGAAAGACCGAGCGTGGGCTTCAAATATGCAAATCATGGCGTCCAATCAGGACGCCAGAATGGGGATTTAAAATATCCAACATCTGCTCAGAAAGTAAAAGCAGAGAAAAGTGCAAACAGGTCCTCAAGGACTGCAGTTTTGGTATTTAGAACAACAAATGAGACTTAGGATCTCTTTCAACCACTATGTAAAGGCCTCCAAGACACTTCATGTTAACGTTTCCTTAACATTCACCACGAATGGGGAAAAAATGGGAGGGTCGTGAAACCCTCAAGTTCAAGTAAAGTCAAGACCAAGGTCACACAACAAGCACAACTCTATTTATACAAGCTTTTTTCCCCTTTTGCTAGTTTGTTTTTGTTTTATAGCGATGAACAAAACCAATCGTCAGAGCCCTCTTACGTTTGCTTCCCGCCGGCTGCGCGCCAATCCGCGACCGCCCGCGCTAAACTAACCGGCTCACACTTTGAAGGTCAAACGGCAGTTTGTTGACCTTTTCTGATCTGTTTTACATTCTACCTGAAGTCTGCCTCGTGTTCTCCGGCTCCTGGTAGGTGGGAGCCAGCCCACTGGATAGTGTACACAGTCATGCTGATTGGTTTGGCTAGCATTAAAATAAATTACATCGACTCTGAAAAAATACGATAATATTTGCGTTGGCCTATCTGCCCTCTGTCTGCGAGTGCCAGCGCCCTGATTCATAAGAGAGATTATTTGCTCAAATGAACGTTGTTCAAATAATTGGCCCGTTTAAATAAGCAGAATCACTCTGCTTGAATTATTTGTTCGTTTCATAATCCTTTGCCTAAGCACAGAAAATTACTGGAAAGCATCAAACTGGTGAGCTGTGCGAAATCCGATTTGTTCATTAGGTGGAGAAAAAAAATCTATGTGCAGCTTACGATGGAGATGCAGTACTGATAAGTAAGCTCAGTGTCACTTGAAGGCAAAATAAAAGTCTCCTTCAATTCTGTATTTTTTCATCATTTAGTAAAAACATAGAAAAGGAGTCACTGTCAGTAATTTAGTATTGTAAACAGGAGTGGATTACCAGGAGCTTTCACCCAAAACTCAGTCCCAGTCCAGGGGCCAGGAGCCTCGTCTGACTAATGGTGCTAAAGCAAAAACATGACCTTAGCTTAGTGTGTGTACTGCATGCACAGTTACTGATGCGTTATAGAGGTTCACCGCCAACCTTGCCATAGCACTCTCACATACACGCACAAGCACTCTCTCTCTCTCTCTCTCTCTCTCTCTCACATACACGCACAAGCACTCTCTCTCTCTCTCTCTCTCTCTCTCACATACACGCACAAGCACTCTCTCTCTCTCTCACATACACACACAAGCAATCTCTCTCTCTCTCACATACACGCACAAGCACTCTCTCTCTCTCACATACACGCACAAGCACTCTCTCTCTCTCTCACATACACACACAAGCACTCTCTCTCTCTCACACACATACACGCACAAGCACTCTCTCTCTCTCTCTCTCTCTCTCTCACACACACACACACACGCACGCACTCTCTCACACCCTTCCAATGTCTTTTTATAGGTTTAAAGGGGCAATGTGGTAAAATCCTTTTGCTCATTACAGCTATACATCAACATATATATCCACATTCCCACGTTCCGAAAAACACTAATCAAACCCTGTTCTACACCACGCTGCCTGCATATAAATGCAATGTCATACACACAAATTTCATTATCTGATTTATCCTACTAGATGATCATCAGCATCTCGTACAGACCCTATAACGTCTCCCTCTGCGAACCTCTCCCTGACCCATGCCGTGTTCTCACTCATTTCTTTGTCAGTCCAAGGCTGAAGGTTGATGCTAAGCTGAAGACTAACCTTCCACACAGGACCATCCAGCCTCCGCAGATGAACCAGCCCAGGCCCCTGCGTCTGTGGCCAACTCTGGCTCGGGGCAGCGTGTGGTAGTCGCTCTCCTCGTTCTCGAAGGCCTCCTCGGACATCATCAGGGGCATCTCATCGAGGTTGGAAACATCATCTTCGCTCTGGTACCTGCGAGGAGAGCGAGGCACACGAGTGAGGGCTGAAAGGAACCGGTGAGACGCTTGTGCTAAAACCGAAGACGCACATCTCAATTGACCTTTAAAAAGTAAGCACGGGCAAATAACTGAAGATCGATGGCTCGATTGCAACATTGGAGTTGTGCAAGATTATTTGTATCTAGCCTAATTTCACTCGGGAACTGTGAGAAGCGAATGCACCTTGAACCACAGTTAAACTGCTGACATGATGCTGACTTGATTACTGTTTGCATACAGTGTTAATACGGCTAAAGGAAGCCCTCACAAACCCAGGCCTGTGTTTCTAATCCTCAGCCACGAGAATACAAGTTGTCCTCATGACACGCCAACCCCAGAAGAAATACCTCAAAAGTGCGACCTCTGTGAAGTCCTGCATTTTACCTTTTGTACTACCTACAAAAATCGCTCATTACAAAACATCACTTGGATGAAAAAGGGAGAAGCAGGCAGACTAAAACACTCCACACCCAGCAGATGAAGAGAAACAAAGCAACGGGGAAAAAAGGAAAGAAAAAGAAGAGGTGGTAGAGTGTTAATTTGAGAGCACTTTGCGCACACTCGCACACATCTCCAGAGCCGTGCAGCAGAAAGCTATTGTGACACAAGCCCAAGTCTCCCGAGGATATCAGATTCCAGCCACACATCGGCCTACCGATTAGAGCCCTCCCTCCACTTAGGTCCTGTAGTCTTGCTCTCACTTAAAACAGAACAATTCATCATGACCATCAACTCAATTTAAATGACCACCATAGACAGCTTTTCTCACACACTACGCGGCACAAGAAGCCAGGATTTAAAAGGCGAAGGCACTACAGGTCAAACGGATTTGAATAGTTGTATAAAGATGCAAATTGCTTACCTAAAATAACATCGGCATAGGACAAGGAATCAACAACAAATCAAAGAACATTTGTGGCTTCAACTACCACTGTCCTAGGAACCATGCACAGGTGCTGTAGGGTTTATCCTTAAATCCAGACCTATACTTCAGTATTGTAAAACAATCATATTCAGTCTCAGACCTCCTTATGCTGTGATTTTATTCGATAGGTCACTGAAATACCAGTGTCAAGTCCTATGAAAAGGAAAGTTTAGTATTTAAGCAGATAAACTGCTTTCAAGTCACGAAACTGAAATGCAATTTTGTAACTCACACAAACATCACGTAGTTCTGGACCTTCCATTAATCACAACATTTTAGCCAAGATTAGAATTCCTTTCACCGTTTAGGCTATCTACCAAAAGACCAACGAATGCCTTCATCAAACCCACGCTTTTAAATCAATTTGATCAGTCAGCTTCTTACACCATCATTAGTACTTCTTTTCAGGCGACACAAGAGCACATAGCGATGTACTCTGTAGTTTCACTGCAACAAGCAGGACGCTCCACAGGCTCAAACAAGACACTGGCTTCACACTGCTCTCATGCTACCATGAATTGGGCTAGACTGCTGACTTTGGAGCCGTCTCTTTTGAAAAGCTTCTTTCTCGATATTGCAACCCATGCCCCCCTACTGCGATGGATTTGAAAGCATTCGTTGGTCTTTGCCAGATAAATGGTGAAAAAATCCCCAAATCTAAATTTTGCTCCATACCGGTAGCAGGGCTGCATGCCCCATGCTACCATGGCTTCAGAAGAGAGCTACGATGCACACCAGACATCAGGACGTTCCCGAAGATAACCTGCAGTCCCAGCCGTCTCCCTGCTTCTGAAGACAAAAATAAAGCATGCGGGAACAGTGGTAACCTATCTAGGCGTGGTGGCGCCTCTAGAATATCCTGGGAACAATGTTAAAGGACAATGCAAGCTAGCTAGCTAACTTTGCAGGGCAGTATGAAAACTGACATGAAATCAGGCAACTGGCCATGCTGTCGTTGGGTGAAAAAATAATTTGTTTCTCTCTCCCTATCAATTCAGAGTGATTCCAGACAACAGCAAGACTCTGTTAGGTCACACACACAAGATTGGGGGGGGGGTTAGCCATCTCCATCAAGCATGCTGAGCTGTTGCACGATAGTGCGTAAGCGGCAGCTTTAATAGAAGCCATGGCTGGTAATGTGTGTGTTTGACACTACACTGACAAAGGTTTACACAACAATACTTCCCAACACTAAGACTTGGTTATATGAATAAAATTCATATTAGCTAAGAAAAAAATACATGTGTATTGACATTCAGCCTTTTGTCATTTAGGAACAGACCTGTTTTGGGTGATGTCATTTGCAGCATCAAACATATCACAATGAAAAAATATTCATGCACAATGAAAGTTTATAAGTGTACAATGAAATACCGCTTCTGAATGCAGTCACCTAATAAATTAGAGTTGTCACAACTAATGTTTACAAATTCAAAATATAAGAACTTCAAAAGACAAAATGCAGATATCATTTCTTCACTTCTATGAGTGCGTCAATGACATTAACTTGTACAGAGGCTGAACAACCCACTACAATTGTCATAAATGTGACAGGCCCTGGTAGAGCAGACCGAGTAAAAGACTAATGATTAGACCACAAGTCTTAAAGCAAAAATCCCAACGTTGTGGGTACATAACTACATCATGCCTGCATCGTATGAACAACATGACCAGCATCAGTTACGTCAGATTCACTTGATGTAGACAGCTGGACTGCTAGCTAGAAGAAATCTAGCATCAGCTGCATCTTCAAGGTCTCAGGAACTTTTCATAGCAGATTCCACAAGGGACACAAGAAAAACGGAGGGCCAACCTGTGCTTCGTTTTGGTGCTACACAAAGTTCAACGGACAACACGATCTATTTTATTTCTTTACTGTTTTCTACAACACGAGATAAGGCCAGAGTAAGACGTCTGATCATTTGTACTGGTGCGTGACGGCCCGTTGAAGAGATCCAAACCCAAATGGCACCCTGAACAAAAGCGGACAGCCTGGGTGTCCTCGTCCAGGTCGTTACTCGTGTGAAGTGTAGCAGGCGACAGTGGCGATCACAACTCATGTGACACTAGGTTTGGTAGTTAGGTTAGCTAGCTAGCTGTTAATAACCGACAAAACACTTTAATCTTCGTCAAAAGCAATTAAATATACATATGTGCAATGTATTTATAATGTATTTAACGATACTGCACAGTATGAAACGTTATCGGTGCCATTCTGACAGCTGAAGTCGATGTAACCGGATACCAACTCAATCAAGTCAATGAAGCCAGCGACGACTATAGCTTAGCCAACTAGCAAGATACCACCCCGGAACACCAACAAATACACGCATCAGTGGATGTAAAGCAGCATTTAAATGTACTACAACTCAGAAATACACATTTAAAACGTGGTCTCCTGTCAATTAAAACGTCAACGTGGTTCTAACCTGACAGGTCTGCCAGCACTGTAATAAGCGGCTTTCTTAGGATTGTTTCGTACTGGATTCAGGGGAATGTGGTCAGCCATCTTGGCTGTGTACGGAATTACGTCACGAGAACCCAAGAGTAGTCAAGAGATGAAGTGATGTGGAAGCTGATTGTAAAATTGCTGACGTTACTCATCTGAAAGTGGATTAGCTAAGAAGAGAAAATTACATTAAAAATGATAGATTATTATATTTATATACATATATGTACATATACACATACATACATACATACATACACACACACACACATATATATATATATATATATATATATATATATATATATATATATATATATATATATATATATATATATATATATTCATTCATATATATATATATATATATATATATATATATATATATATATTATATGTGTATGTATGTGTGTGTGTGTGTGTGTATATATAAAAATGTGTGTATGTATGTATGTATGTATGTGTGAATGAATATATATATATATATATATATATATATATATGAATGAATATATGTATATACACAGGTGTGTGTGTGTGTGTGTGTGTGTGTGTGTGTGTGTGTGTGTGCACGGACGTAATTTTGGGGGGGGGGGGGGGGGGGGGGGGCGGGGGGAACATGTCCCCCCCACTTTTTCAAAAGCCGGCTTTGGTCCCCCCCAGTTTTTACGGTTAAAACCAAATATTTAAATAGCGACGAATCCATATCCCCCCCACTTTTGAAATCAAAATTACGTCCATGTGTGTGTGTGTTTATAAATATACACAAGTTGCCTCCAGATTTACTCTATCAAACATCTACAAGCATGATAATACCTCACTGAAAAGTTAACAGAGAGTTAACAGAGAAAAGATATCAATCGCTAAATCACTACATACACCTGGACATAAAAGATACTGTGATACAAGTTAACTTAATCTAACCTCTGGCATTTTATATAAAAGCACCTAACTGATTATAGCTGTGTGGTGGTTGTGTCAAACTGCTTGTGGCTTTAAAATAATCTTGGGCCACGTACCTTCTTTGTCAGGTAAAGCTGCATGAAGTAGCAATGCACACTCAATGTACAAATCAGTTTAAGAAAACACACTGTAAATCAGACATGTTTATTGAAGGAGGCAACATTATAGCAACCTAGATATAAATGCCAGTGCATTTGTAATTTGTGCCTCATCATGTAAAAATACTGTCAGTCCAGCAAAAGAACATTATGCTGCTTCTTCCTGATTCCATGTAAATATGCTGTAATATAAAAATAGTGTCTTGTTTCATGCAAAGGACACAGTAAATGTGGTTTTACTTTAACTGTACCTTTGTTTATGTTTATCGAGTTAAATCTAATTACAATGTAATCTAAAAGCACAAAATAGCACTATAATGGTAATCAGCACTATAATGGTAAACATCAAAACAACTGCGACGAGATGTATAAAGTAAAATGCAAAGTCTCTACAAATAATTCCAATTTCTTTCACCACATACTCTTAATTTTGTGTTATAGATATTTTGATAGAGCTTTCTCCCCAGGCACAGACAGGAAAATATGTTTACACATTTAAGATAACTCTAACATACATAGCTGTACAGTAGTCATGAAATAATTCCACGGTTTCTTTTTCCAACAGAGGAATTATGCTGTATGTTGTAGAGCACCAAAACTGTAAAGTTATTTACAGGGATTCCTGATTTGGATTTTAAGACAGAAACTATAGTTAATATACCATTTATCAGTGTTAATCTTCAAAGTGAACAGAAAAAGGCAGGCCACTATTACGAAATGTGTATTTTGCCAATAAGCAGTGCATTATGATTTATCATCTTTAATATTTTCAGAGACAAATTTTTTATTATGCCAGTTTGCCCTTAGTGGTTTTGCCTTATTTTAAAGAGCAATTCTGCATGAAAAGTAATAGGATCATATAAGATGATATCTTTGAACTTTATCTCTGTCCTAGCTTGCTAAATATACACTAAATGATTTTGAAACATTTTTTACTGCAATCTTTCGAGTGAATTTATTTTTTAAAGCAGTCCCATCAAATGTACGGTTCCTACTCCATGATTATAAACCAACATGACACTAAGTACTGTTTTAATACATTATCTGTCAACCCAACCTTCATCCAGACCAACGTCAGGTAAAAGTGCTCACTGTAAATCACTGCAAAGCCAGCACATTTTAAGTAATGGGTATCACCTTACAACCATTTTCTATCAAGAAAACTCACAATAAACCTGTTTTGATTTACTTTCACCCAAGGAATATGACACTTAAAAACAATTCACCTTTCATTTCACTTAATTTAATTCTGATTATTGAGTATTGTTTACTGTATTCCCTTTATGTTTTGAGATAGGGTTGTTTAACCATTTTGAATTTTTGAAAAGAAGGTTTTGAAAGAAACCTATGGCATAAGAAGAAATAATTTAAAAAGACAAAACAAAAACAATTAAAAAACAATATTTTTTTCCCTTAGTTATTATCAGTGATAGAAACTATTACTGACATTCCATGATGTCAGTCCTGTTTCAATGTTTGAATCTCAGTAGTAATTTTAGGTACCCTCTGTAAATGTATCTTATTGATAACATTGGCTAACATACAAGTGGAGTTCTAAATACATATATATCTACATATATAGTCATTGAACAGCATAAATGCCTTCTTTCACCTTTAGAACATGGCCAAAGCTTCATTGTAAAATCACAAAGTGTACCTTTAGCACGGGGGACATACTGAACACATTTGCTTTCAGTAGTAACTAGATCATTGATATACAATCAGAATACTTTTTTGATTTTCCTTCATATATAAAATGTACAACCTTTCTTAACGTGTGTTCAATACAAAGTTTAAACAGAGTTACAGATTGTTCATGAATTGCATTCTGGTACTGCTGGTAAAGTGTTCAGTTTTTACCTTGCCCAATCATAGTTTTTGTATCTTGTAACTGCTCACAAAAAGGAGCAAATAACTAACCAGACCACAAAGAAGAACAAAGGAAACTGGGCATCCTAAAATAATCCATTAATCATCCATTCAGATTAAGTTCTACATGTTTCCACTCCATTGCATTCAGTTTATTCTAATCTCTTTATTTTCATCTATCAGCATGGAAAAGTGTCGGCCAGTCCCAAGATCTACGTTTGTTTTCCCCAGCGTTGTGATTGGTGGGCTGTTGCCTGTGCTGGCCTTGTCCGCGGCTATGTTCATGGCTGGGAGCTGAGTCAATCCTCCATTCTGAATAACTGATATTTCATTGTTCTTCATGGCTAAGCCATTGCTAATGGCTGCTGCGTATCGACTCCAAAAGTTCTGGTCCACGTTCAAGGCCCGCGCCGCTAAGTCCTTCTGAAGCACTTCACTGAATTTGAGAGCCTCGCCACTCAGAAGCGCCAGCGGGTTTTCCACAGACAAACGTCTGCCTCTTCGTGCAGGTGTGTTATTCCACATGTGGGTGCCCATGTGCACCTGACGTTTAACAAGACAAGAAGCAACAAGGCTATGGTCAGTATACAGTATATCTTTATATAGTAAGAATATGTCGGTGTATGAACAGTTTATACATTTATATAACCTGTGTTTCAACATTTCTCTATCCCCTGCCCCTTGGAGAACAGTTTGCTTTATTCTCATTTTTGGCACAGCGCGTTTACGTACCTTAAGATTTCCCTTTGTCGTGAAAGCCCGGCCACAGACAGAGCAAGCGAAGGGTTTTTCACCGGTGTGCGTGCGCTCATGGATCTGCAGGGCACTCGCTGAGGAGAAGTTCTTCCCGCATACATTGCAGTTGTGTTGCTTCGGAGTTCGTCGAGGTGGCGGATTACCGAGCAGTGAAGTGACATCTGGGATGGATGCTTCAGAGGGTCTGGGTGAAGACTGAATGGATCCAAATGGGAAAAAAGGTCCTTCTTTCACTCCATATGATCTACTGTAGCCTTCCACTTCCATTTTAACAGAGGCCTGTATGTTGCTAGTATCCATATCAGAGGACCTCTGGCTTGCTCCTGGGAAAGCAGCAATAAATCTTAAATGTACACTATTTTAAATATCATCATCATCATCATGTATAAATTAAAGACTGCAATAAATAGCAACAAATTGTTTTAAGCTTGATGGTTGCTGGAAGTATAATCTCTTATTATATAAATATTATTTGAACAAATATGTATCATTGCACCGTACACTATTAAAAGAAATACTACTATCTTACCATGCTCCTTGATGAAATACTGTACATTAAAACTACTCTCTTTCTTAACTGAAGACTTGCTCATCTGATCAACAGCTCCATTCATAATATTTTGGATAGGAGATTCTGACATTTCACATTTAATTGTAGCCACCCTCTCTTGGGATTCTGAGGTTAAAAGCAAAGCCGGCACATTGCGATGGCACTCAGAGTGAATTTCAACTGGAGTGAGAGACCTATGAATGGAGATGGCTGACTCTGACATGAGAGGCCTCTCTAAGTCTTTTACAGAAGGCGAGGCATTAGTTGGGCGATCATTTTCAAAAAAGTCATTCATTGTTGACTTGTGTCCAGTAAAATGCCCAAGACTAACTGCTGAGTCACCGGCTAGTGTGTTCATTTCAGATACAACAGGGGGTACTGGTGAAATTGGTGATGAACTGTCTGAAAAAGAGTTAAATGGGTTTTCCCCATTTTCTGCAATATCCCCGTCTTCCTCTTCATAGGAAATGTCATCAAGGCTGTCATCCTCATAGCCGTTCGTGCTGTCAAAACTCTTCTCATCAAAAGTCCAGTCAGTGTCTTTTTCCAGGATGGTGTCTGATGGGAGAGTTTGGAGGTTATTTGGAATCTGGCCCCCCGTGTGCATACGAATGTGTTGCTGTAGCACAACCGCATTGGTAAACTTCTTCTGACAAATGGGGCAGGAATGCTGCACCTGAAGTGGGGGTTTCACCCGGTGGACACCACAATGCGTCTTCAAGTTCCCCTTTGTAGTGAAGGCACGGCCACACACCTTACATTTGAAGGGCCTCTCCCCAGTGTGGATGCGATAATGCATCTTCAGTGCGCTCTGACAGCTGAGCACACGATGGCAAATCACGCACTGATTGGGATCTGTCATCTTTTTGTCAATGTTCTCCACAAGCTGCTGAAGCTTCGATGTCTCTGATGTATGGAGAGAGTCTGGGATATCTCCGAATGGAAACCTGGATTTGGACTGGTCGGAGTTTAGAGGAGGAGTAGAGGATTTCAACACTGACGTGATCACATTAGTAGTCTCTGATGTATTCCTTGTTGTGTTGATTTCTGATATAGATTTGGGGGTTGTGTTGTAATTTACAGAAAGGTAATTTTCCGCTTGCCTGGTCAGAAGGTTTGATGCCTGGTGAAAATCCTCTACTTTTGAAACTGGTGTGGTCTCACCTCCCTTGCTTGACTGGAAGGGAACAGTCATCCTAAGTACGCCAACCTCACTGTCTGATTGAGCATATATATCTGGTTCAGGGCCTGGAGCCTTCGGAGATCCACTTTCATTTCTGGTTGGAGAAGTCCTTTTTGAAAATCTACCTGAGGCTACATTATTAAATGAATCTCTGAGGTTTTCCACATTGGTCACTGTAAGGGGCAACTGCCGGCCCACCATAGCGGGTAGTGTTGGTAGAACGGGTTTGCTGTCAAGCCATGTTGACCCTGCTTTCTCTGGAGGCAAAGACATTCCATAAGGGATTCCAGAACTGGTGGGAATATTATCGAGATATTCTGGCACTGGGTATGGGTTCATTTGAACATGAGGATATTTGTCCTTGTGCCTCTGGAAGTGAACTTTAAGGTTTCCCTTTGTGGAGAAACGGTTGCCACATATGTTACATTTAAAGGGTCTTTCACCTGTGTGAGAGCGCAGGTGGATCTGCAGGGCGCTGTCGCTGCCAAACACCTTGGCACAGAATCTGCATTTGTGCTTAAAGAATGGGTCTTCAGAACTGGGCTTGGTGTCAAATATGGAGACGCTAGACATTTTACCCTTGCGATGCTTCATCATAGCAGCTAGTGGGTCTAATGCATTAGTGGTAGCTGCAATGCTGGCAAGAGGATTGGGGAAGATAACCCCGCTAGGAGGGCTTTGAGGTAGTAGTGGCAGGTTGGGAGAAGGGGTTATTGACAGTGGACCAGGAGAGGTCAGAGGCTGAGTATGACTAGCATTGGAAAGAAGACCATTACAAGAAGGCATTTGTGAAGATGTCGCAGTGTATGTAGGCAGAGGAGGTTTTGGATTTGCTAAGGAAACAGGGGTACCGTCGGTACCTTTAGCGATTGGCTGTTCACCACTTGACTGCGAAGGTAGAAATGTTAGATCCTCAAGTACGGACGTGTGGGTCACAGCAGCCTGCTCATTCACAGTGGAAGGCATGACTCCAGATAATGGAAGTACAGGAGGAGGAGTCATGCCTTGCAAGTGGTATGTAGAAGAGGCAGAGGCCAATCCCTTGGAAGCTGGATTCAGGGCAGCTTGCGTAGGTTGTCGGTTCATCACAGCAACCTGACTGCGAATCTGCTCAATGAGTTGCAGCTGGTGGACCTGCTGCTGCTGTAAAGCCACCAGCTGCTCCAGAATCATGGGTATTGCCACCGTGCTCACCTTACCACCAGATCCATCACCTGGAATATTCTGGGAAAACTGGGCAACGGCCACCCTGGTACTATGGAGGATTTCTAAGGTTACATTTGTGCTAGGGATACCATAATTTGTGCTTAGAGAAGATAATGGCAAAGAGGTGGCACTCTCGACGGGACCTGCTGGAAGAGAGCTGATGGAAGGGTCTGATGTTTTATCCACAGGTGCATTACTTTCCATAGGTTCATCCGCTCCCAGTGCGTAATTCCCCTCAGGAACACTGATGTCTCCTTCACTCTTTCCTGCTAATTCAGACTCCAGCTCCATGCTTTCCTTCTCAGCCAGGTCACTCTGAGCACTTAATAGGGATTCCGCAGGAGACCCCTGAGGAGCAGGAAGTCCTTCATCCTCCTGCACGATCAGCACGGGGGGCTCCTCCGTACATGTTTTCCGGTGCTCCAGCAGCTCTGACCACTTGAAGAACTCGGCACAGCACCTTTGACAGACGTGAGTCTCCTCAGACCCACCCTGGCTCTCGCTGCCACTGCAGTAGTCTCCCCTTTTCCTCAAGTGCTCTGTTGAGGAGAACCACAGAGACAAAGGAGCATGAATGGAAATTCCTAAGGTGATGGATTCCTCGCAGCTTTCTCTGCTGAGCGAACACTACAGATAAACCTAATCAATTGTACCACTTGACCAATTACAGTGGCTCTCACTCGGCATTGTCATGTGCCCAAGACCCAGCTGATAATTTTCTGTGCACAATCCATCAAATTATGTGACTTATTTATTGAGGATCCTGAAGCTTAATGAAATTCCATAGGAGCTATTGATTTCCAATGTTTTCATACAATTCACAGCCATCTTGTAGGTCCAGAGCAAATTGAGTCTTTGATTGACTAATCAGAATCTCCATTGCCGTCAAACACTCTAATTTCCTGGATAATGTGAAGAACTAATTCTGAAATTCTCAGCATTGGTAAACCAGATATGAAATCTTCTGTACCTGAATTACAGAACCTTGACCTTATTGCTTTCATTTAAAAATAAACAAAGACATAAAATACATTCTAAATCATTTTAAATTATTTCATGTTTTGAAATACTTCCAACTGAGAAAAGAAATGTAAAGTTTGCATATCTTTTGAAAAATGTCATTACGCTTACACAGTGAGAGATAACACCTATTAGCCTCACATAAAGAAAGAGAGTAAAGAAAGCCACTTTCCAGATACAAAAGATGTAGGATAGGTTTGTGCAGATTTTGAAACCTGTAATATTTGGATTGATATTATATGACCCCAGTGCTACACAAATTCAATTTTAAAATGTTGAAATAGCTAAGCCATGAGGTCAATATAAAAATATTCCCGATGACAAAAGAAAGCATTGTATTTTTTACACGAGGCCACATCAACAAGAGCCTATGTAATGTGGTACTATAAATTATAATTTTCGAAAAAAAAATTTCCTGTATACAATTTATTTAATTCATTTACATTTTATTTATGTCACTCTGAGCCCTTAATATGTCACTCTGTGCACTTAATAGGGATACTGTAGGAGACCCCTGAGGAGCAATATTCATGCTATTGTTTGACTATTTCAATATGAAGTTAACTTTAGGTTTATTTTAAATCAAAATAACTTTCTTTTTATCTTTCTTTCAGATTATGTACTTCCCTTTCTCAACTTGGCACTACCAACCAAAAAACGAGAGAGAGAGAGAGAGAGAGAGAGAGAGAGAGAGAAAGAGAGAGAGAGAGAGAGAGAGAAAGAGAGATTTTCCAGCTTGTATTGTGATCCCTCTTCACTTTGCCCACACAGGGCAGTTACAGTGTGGGTCACTGGCTCATCTCATTCCATTAAGCGTGTGGGTGGTCCGGCATAACTCTTTACCACAGAAAGGTGAGACCAGACTTCAGACTGAAGAATGCACGAGTATCTCAAATGAAGCCCCATTAGCGATTGAAGCAAACCAACGCTCCAGTCATTCAGATTATAGTGGCAACATCCACTGTAGCCTAACAAACGAAAGATTTGCTCGCCTCACTGTTGTACTAAGTATTGTTAACTGTCTGGTGCGTACTATCAACACACAAATCAAGGGGAAAAACTTTCCTATGTGCATTCAAAACGTTAGCCTATCCGAGATGGGCAAACACACCCAGTCAACACCTACAAGAAATGTTGATCAGTAACGGCGCTTTAAAGATTTACCCATAGTCAAGGTTTGAAACGATGAATATGACGTCCAAAGCTTGACATGGATGACATCAAGCAAAGACGTCTTTGGAAAAGATGTCTAAATAAACGAAGTGTCAGAAAAGAAATCCGTCAGCATTAATGTATCACTAATTATATTTAAGTTTTCATAAATCCTAATTCTAAATCTAGAAAACTCTGCTGCTGATTAATTCTAACATGTTGGTGTACAATCTAAATGATAAAATGATAATAGACGACTGAGAAGCAGATTACTAAAGGCTCTCATCCTAGCATATTCCCGCTTAAAATATTTTAAAACGTGAACTTGAAAGGCGTGAACGTAAAGAGTGTACGCATTACCTTATTATTTATTTCAAAACTAGATGCACCGAAAAGCCTGTGTTCCCCTATTTTACTGTTTTGCGCCATAAGTATAAATATCGGAATGTGTTTTCAGGCTTGGCTGAGACAAGACAAGTGGCTTGTTGAACAAGGCCTGTTGTTGATGGCGCAACAGCAGAACAAAAGTCATTACCCTAATGAGCTTAGTGACTGTTACCCACGCATATTTTACTGAATCAAAGATGTTTCGAAATCTATGGATGCATCAAAATTTTCAGCAAACAATATAAAAAACGCTTTTCGAAAATATACGACTGAACTGCTTTTTGACTTACAAACTTACGAAACAGCAAAACAAGGCACGCATTTGAACAAAATATACCATAACCTAACCAGGGTAAATGTAATTGCCCACCAGATAGTCGCTTACAAACAACATTCATGATATTGTTTGACTATTTCGCTCGAAACATTACCAGTAAGACATAAAAAAGGCCATCGAACATTTAATTACACTCTCTAGGAGTATCAGGCCTGAGAATGGAGTGATTGCTTCTTTTGGGCTAATTAAAATCCACATGAAACTCAAACACAGAAAAGATGTTTTTCAACTAAACAGAGCAGTTTGTCGTGCTAAACATAGCTAATTTAATGTATAATTTCGCATACGGTTAACAAAACAGAAATGAACTCGGCTTATAACCAAACTTCAAAACAGTCTGAGCAATTTGTGACAGTCTAATCAGCCTAGCAGTGATAAAACTATTTTAAACGATCTATTATAAATATATATTGTTTAATTATTTCAAAATTCTTAGTTGCCCAAGACATTACCGTCAACATCAATAAAAACGAACAAGTCTATATAATTTCCATTAAACCGTTACAAATGCCAAATACAAATATTACAGCAAATTTGTTTTTATTCTTATTTTTATTATCAATATTAATATTATTGTTATTACATTTCACAAGAAACTGTGTCAAAACTTTGACTTTTGATTATTATTTTATTATTGTCATTATTATTATTAGATGAATATTTATAGTTCTTAGACGATTGGGTTTCGGACGAATTAGACAACACTCATACGAGGTCAGCACAAGCGAAAAGAAAATACATAGCTTAATTACACGCTGGTCAGTGACGGAAAAACAAATCCCGAAAGTTGGAAAAAGTTGTCTCGCAATAACTGTATTTAGGACATCAGCACGAATAATACATAAATAAGATGCAACAATTCTGTATTCGCACAATATTGCATACCGTCTCACTGTGAATGAATACTTTGTCATATTTTATATTTATCTTGATTTCTTTCTTGTCTGTATACAAGACTACGAATTCATATACTACTATTAAAAAGTTTTTTAGATAGAAAACTTTCTTCCTTGGTCTACAACTTACAACCTTGGTCTTACTTATTCAAGGTCTATGTCAACCCAAAAGAATGTCAGATAATTTGAACAAGAAAAAACGACCAAGAATCATTGCTACACACTTGCTATAACCTATAACCTATGCAAACTTGTTAGGGTTAACCGATCTGCACATATCAAAGGTTTTATCATCCCCACAATAACCATTGCACTCGGAGCGCGCGTACCGTTGTTTGGACTGTTCCTGGACCGTTCTCCTTCCTCGTCCGATCTGAGATGCTGAGGGTTAGCTTGCTTGCGTCGGGACATTCTGGTACGCTCCGCGTCGGCACGAGTATCTCTAGATACATCGGTAGTGGACGGATGCAATACGTACAGTGCCGGGTCAGTGAATATGGGATATTAGATGGTGTTAGCGTTGTGCGGTTTGCGCATGTCGGAGGTCTATCCCGTGAGTTCGCGGTGCCGTGCGCGCGCAGGGGGATTGGCTGCGTTCCAGCGGACACACTCAGGATATGGAAATGAGGGATGGACTGGTAATTAGCCGCTTCGCTTCCGCGCCCCTGCCTCCGCTCTCTGCCCGCGTACGACACCGCGGCAGCATACACGGGACCCAAACAAGTACCTCAGACGCCAAAGTAGTCCTCGTTTCATGTCACACAGAGCTTCTTCTTTCGTTTTAATTGTAACAGCACACAAAGTCTTTAAATACATTTATATTCCACGTAACTTCTCAACTCCTTTCAAAAAATTCCGTTCCATCTGTATTTGGAACTTTCTGTCGAATTTACACGAATATTAAGCTGACTAAAATTGAATTTGTTCCTGTTGCAGTTGAATCCACCTTTACGGTATGTAAAACGTAAATCTATTCTAATACTAGTGGGCTACAGCGCTAATGTTTGATGGACACTGGTCAAATGGCCTCTGACAGTTTGCTGGTCAGTAAAAGTAACCCACGTCGGCCATAGCGCTCATATCCACTTTCAAATACTCGTGTGGGGGGTTAGTGCGTACTTGACTGTCGCTTAAGGATTTTATACCCGGCTTTACTGTTTTCCGAAAGTGTCCTTAGACTTTAGTTCTATGGCGACAATGAATGTCAACACAGAAGAGTCTGACATGAGGGGATGTTCGCTGCCTTTTGTCCGTCTCTTTGTGCATAAAAGCGGGCAGGAGTCCCGGAGAGCTGCGCCGGGCTTCCTCTGTCCTCAGCCCATTGCGCAGGGCGACCTCTGGGATGGCTACACAAACCGTTAGACCCTTCTGTTACATTCTTTTATGGGTGCGTAAACTTGATCAGTTCATGTTCAGGAGTTGAATATACAGAATCGCACTTATCATAGGACGGACAACTACGAAGACTAAAAGCTTATACTTAAAACTTGAATAAAATAAAAATAAACCGCAGTGATAAACTGTTGTTACATGATCACACGAGATTAAAAAAATCTGTTGTGTCCCAAGATTCAAAAGACCGTAAATCAGAACCAAACCGTTTGGTTACAGCACACTTGCAACAATATGTAAGCCCATTGATCCGCGTCTGTGTTACTCTCCTGCCGCTGGGAGATAAGGGGAACCTTTGAAGCAATATAATTCTGTTTGACCTATCTGTACGGCCAAATGATGGATTGCCAGGATGAGTAAAGGACCGGCTTATATCGCACCACATTTCCAATGATGCATTATCGATTCCCTCTAACTAACTCTGCTCTCAAAAAATCACAAGTACCTTGTTTAACCATCGTTTTGGTTATTAAACACAGAAGAGCTTGGAATGATCTGTTTCCGCCTCCAAAATGGGACTCATAATCGGAGTTTGGGTTATCTGGAGAGATGCCCTTGAGAAGTTAAGAATGCTGCTATGGCTAAGAAATTACTCCCACCTATTTTGGTTTTTAAAATATTTTTTGTAATGTAACTATGTGAAAAGTTTAACAATGTCAATTCTGACAGAAAGTAAATGATAATGACTTTCCATCTTGCTACGTAGTTCACTTAGATGATATAATCATTATATTCTGTCTTGATTTGGACTGTTTTTTAAATGTTTATTAAAACCATTTATCATCCTAAGGATGAGTGGAGTAAATTATACAGGAAATAATATTTTCTGGGATGTCGACAGAGGTTTCTGTCAGGAGTCGAACATGGGATTCCTGTAAAGCTGTAACAGGTCATGTTTAAGTATTGCTTTGAACACTTTAAGGTAGAGTTAAGATAATCTTACAGTGCTTTGGGGAAATTAAATGGAGATCACTGAACACATGGTTTCTGCTACACATCAAGTGTAAGTGGTTTTGTTTGTAAAGTGTTATGTTCATGAACCACAGCGATTGATTTTAAATTTGTTCAGCAGTCAAAATCTAAGATAAGCTACTTCAGCTGGTAAATAGACCTTGGAACTTAACACACTTCAATGCTTCTCTTAAAACAAACATGAGTCTGAATGAATTAAACCCTTCAATGATTTAACATACATACCAAACCCTTGTTGATGTAACACACACACACACAACCAAACCTTTTTCCCTTACTATACATATCAAATCCTTTTGTGATTTTAGTATACATAACCAGAATGTGACACTAATGGTTCATGGGCAGATTGTGCACACCCTCATATCCACGTACTCCAGCCCGAAACAGGCTCTTGGGGTAACTACACAAGACGAGGGCTCAGACCAGGTGAAGCACAGTCCGATCAGCCCAGGAGATGGAGACAGCTGTGACACCGGGCTGCTTTATGTTCCGAGAGGCCGAGGTTATTTCTGATCGCTTTAATTTACCACCTCCACCACGGCTGCTCCCCTCACAGCCGGCTTTTATCTAACTCGCCGGGCCCCCATTGATTTCTCCTCTTTATCTTTAATGCAGGATAGGAACACAGAAGGCGGTGAGAGAGGCCAGGCTGAATGGATGCCCAGCCCGACATGGCCGCCTTTCTCCGGCTTATTGCCTCCTGTCCACCATGGTTTCACATGATGTCCACCGAGTCAGGGCGGCGTCCTGGCAATAAAGGCTGAGATTGACAACAAAGAGGAGGGAGTAAGGAAAAGAGATAGCCGCTCGATGGCTGAAGAGTGAGCTCAAACTAAATTATAAAGCAAATGGGAAACGGCCAAGCCCTGGCTCAAAATGAAACGTGCAGCATATGGAATAAGCAACTTTTTGCAGATGCGTGTGTGTGTGGAACTTCTTTCGACCGTTTATTTCCAGATAGCTTGTCAGTGAAATCATACACTACTTAATCTGCCATATGTGTGCTTACTTTACCTTGTAAATGAACCATAAAGCATGTTTGCCACAAGTTGCCATGGCAGTGAGCTTCTTTTTTTTTTTCATAAAAGAATTTGTGGATTTCAGGCACAAACAGGATATCATGTATTCCACCCAATCCCCATTAATAGGCAATCACAACAGAGATGTCGTAAAAACCAGTGGTTAAATGTGGCATGAGTGTGTTGACTGGAAGGTGGGTGAAAAAAGGTGGTTACAGAGATTACATACATTACATTTATGACCTGAAAAGCTCCAGTTCCAGATCTAGTTATTATCTTTTAGCTGAGCAGAAGGAAGGAGTAGTGGAAGGATGAATAAGACGTTAAATTATGGACAGATAAATTATAGGGAAAAGGTTGCTCTCTTCTTATACGTGGTATATCTATATGTAGTGTGATCTGAGGTAAAATTTCATGACGCGCAAAAACTACTACCTATTATAATCAAAAACAACTTGAGAATGCTGACAACTACCCCATGTCTCTAGATGACGAAAGAAGAAAGAAGCAAGTTTTGCTCTCACCGTTTTCCGTTGCCACCTAATGAGATACGACTCCCAGCGTGCTAGCCATAAGGTAGACCTCACTGACATCTCAGCGCCAATAAAGAAGCATACTTAATGATGGCTAACTTTCCAAATCCAGCATTAGATGCCCTGCTGGAGTCTTGTGACAAGATAAGAAGTTGGAAGTACTCTGCCCAGACGTACTGACACAGCCCCAGGACTGAGTTAGGATACCCATCCATCACCCATGTGCTAATAGACAGAGCTTCATGACACAGTAACAGGCATATTAAGAGGCAGAACCTCGTGCGAGCTGTCACAACCTTTTGAGCTATTTCCAAGCTGTTGCTGTTTTCACGAGCGAGTAAAAGTGACACTCGGTGACTGCTAACATCTGTCACACCACTGGACCACACTGATTTCCCTCCCTTTCTGGTCCGTCAGACAGAATCACGGCGTGTGTCACCACTGTTTACGCGTCACTGGCCTTAGATCACGGACGCCTGTGACTTTTACAGTTAGGACGTATTGGGCCGAGCCATTTGAAATAAACAGACACTGATGACCATATGTCTGGGCACGGTTTATGAGTCCACCTCCTCTAGGAAGCTCCTACTACCATGCTGTAAAGTCTAGGGATGAGGTCTTGTAAAATAAGAGGCACTAAATCAGAATACTCAAATGCCAGAGTTGGCACAGTAACTTGTAATTTGTTATGAACCTAAAAAGACTCAGAATTAATTGAAAAACCATTGTTTTAAAGGTTCAGGCTATAGTGGCTTAAAATGTACTATGGCAATATTAGCTCATAATTAACTAAACAAGTGCACTGGAGCCATGCATGCTCTACAGTGTGACAGACCAATAATAATAATTAATAATAATAATAACAAAAATTTATTACAAATTATATTCTGGAAGCTTCTATTGGAGCTGTCACTTGCATACTTAAAGCTTTAAATTAAAGCTTTTCAGGGTTTTTTTTTTGATGGCTTAGTCTTGAATTTACCCCTCAGTGCCTAATATATGGCTGTGAAAACTACAATAAAATGAAAAAAACAAACCTTTTATTTTTTTTAAAGCTTTCAACAAGGAACGGTCTCCATCTGTGTAAACGAGGCCCCCCTCTCCCACCCACCCACCCCCACCTTCTCCAGCTTTTAGCCCCAGGCCTGAAGTTATTCTCTATGGAACAGAACTACAGAGACTGTCTTCAGAAATCTCTGCCTTCTCAGATATCATCAGAATCACTTAAAATGATATGCTGTTGGTCATTCTGCTAGATTGGCCCAGAGATCAGGTGTTGGTGTTGCTGTGATTTACCAGTATATTGCAGATTATTGCATATCAACATATTTTGTTGTTTTAAAGTGTTATCCAAATGAGAGTGCTATCTGGTTTATGGCTTTTCGAGTGCTTCAAATGATTTCTTCATGTCCAGTGGCAATCCAGATGTGTTATGACATTGTTCTTTAAGACTTAGTGTCCTCATTCATCAGGTGAAATCCATAAAGTGAAAAGGCCAAAGATCAGGTGACGTAAACAATGCCGGTACCTCAGATGATCACTCTTGTCTGAAAAGTGGAAATCATGGATTTATTTTATGAACATAAATGCTACATTTTCCTTCGGCAAAAACAAACTTTTTTCTACAGTTTTGTGTCTGTTTTAAAATGAGCCAACAGCCTTTGTGATTAAGCAGGACTTGTGTGGACATATGTGGTATCAGTGGGACATTCTGTCATGATCAGTTTGTAAACCATATTTCCTGTGTACATACATTTACCTTTCACATGAGAAAGACACTGGACAATTACGAGTGCTTAGTAACAAGCAGCATTTAGTGAACGGGCAGTCAGGCAGTGCAAACCTGCTCAGACGCAATAAATCAACAGTGTGCTGTTTGTCCTGTGTCTGGTTCTATTGGA
>NC_135216.1:24018482-24063482 GCF_052324685.1 Brachyhypopomus gauderio
TTCTCCCCCTTTCTACCGAAGGGGGAATAAGGTTTCAAGAGTGTGGCATTTGAAGGTAAGGGAGTGAAATCGGAGGCTGCCCGGTAAGGATAAGACCGTGCTGGGAAAGAGGGAAGTTGGCAACAGTGCCAGGTCAGTATCCCGGTCCTGAGCCCCTCCCCCCCCCCTGTACACCAGGTGTCTGCTACATTTAAATGATACTATTATTCATAGACAACAGAGTGGGGTATTAAAAGTCCCCCCAAAAATCATTTGCAATTGAATACAGATATAATCCTGGAAATATAAGTCTCCATTTAGGCCCTGCCATTAAGCTAACAAGGAGCCCTTTGTGCAACATGTGTGTATTAATCACGGTCAGGGGAAAGGGGCAGGAAGAGAGAGGGAGAGAGGGAGAGAGAGAGAGAGAAAGAGAGAGAGAGAGTTCTCTTTGCAAGTGTTCAGATGCAAATTGAAACGTAGCTTCGACTGTCTTTACGCCCTTATCACTTCGCCACTTGTTCCTGCCAAGCTTGGGGACGGATATGAATTTAAAGTGTTTGCACTGTGGAGAAACACATGCGTCTCGTAAAAACCTGCACGCATTTTAGAGAGTTTACAAGTGCTCTTGAAGCCATAGTTTGCAATCTGCACCTTGGCATCAAAGATAACTAATTAATTGATCAATTGATAAAAATCAGAACAAGAATAAATGAGTATAAAACTTTGTCCTTACTTACTGCAGTAAACAGGTGCACATAAGCCCAAGGATCACTGCAGCCAATGTCTCCTCTTTGCCTCTAACCCAGATTGCAGAAACCTGGCCTCAGCTAATTAAAATCACAACTATTTTTGCTGTCCTATTGAAGAAAAAAATTATTTTTTCAAGGGGCTTCCAGTGAGACTGGAGAGGTCTACATCCCTATCTTCAGGAATCCTGTTTAGCAAGGGATATATTTTGTACAGTAAGTATGATTTGATGACCAAGTACAGTCAGGCGAGACCTCTGGGTCACTCACGATCCACGTGAGGAGGAGTCACACTCCAGTGATTCAAATTCAGAACTGCCATAACTGTAGAACTGAACAGGGACAGGCAGTGCACAATGTAAGGGAATCTCAGATCCTCTCCACCCAAACAAAATGTTTTCCTGAGGAAAATATACATGACGCTATAGTGTCTAAGAGTCAGGAATGTTTTTTTCTGTTTTTCAGTGACAACACCAGCTAGTAGTGGTCGCAACGGTGTGGACCATGAAGTGTCATGTGTTGTGCAGCGTGGCAGGTGATTCCAGAGAGGACTTAAGCAAACCTGGGACCAAGTCCAAACCAGCGAGAGCAGCACTCGAAACCCAGCCCCGAAACGGCAAAGCAAAGAGGTCAAAAAGTGAAGGTTGGGTCTTAGTGGTGGGGGTCGGCGATGAGAACGTGAACCTTTCCATCTGAGAGCTTTTTCCTTGGAGCACCCAGTCATGTTTGAAATCCAGGCTGTAGAAGATCGTGGGCAAACACAAATGGATAAAAGTTGACTTTGGGTGCCCCTGGAGCTCCTTGGGCAACCCGTCTACCAATGAGACGCCATTGTGAGGCCCTGAGAACGCTGGGCCGAAGTCTTTCAAAACGATGTTTGCACAAGTGCAGTTATGCTAGAAATGCTGAGGGAAACAAGGCAGGACACAGGGAGATATTATTGCCGCGGTGCGTCCGAACACAGAAGGAAAGTCCCAGGCGTTATGACGAACGTTCTGTTTGACTTCATGGATTTAGTCAGCTGGTGTGTTGGAAAGAAAGCGAGAAAAAATAACAAGTGAGAAAACATTTGCCTTGCTCGAGCATAAGTTTGTTTTTTTTCCACACACTGCTGCTGAATGCATAAATCTGGTCTGTGGTGGGACAGGCTGGGCGTCCTTGACATTTACCAAGATCTATAGCAGCAGAAATGTAGCATTTTGTCTAAATGTATCCATATCTGATTATAAAACATACATCACAAATACTCTGTGCTTTAAAACCAAGAGCACCTTTTCCTTTGGAGACAGCACTCATCTGCGATGGTATCAAACACAATCAATCAGTGTTCTCTTTTATTACTTATTTACAATCAGGCTTAGATAAATACACAAGCCAAACACGGAAAGTTCTGTTGTAACAGAAAAAGGCCACGGATTCCCCAATCTACAAGTGGGGAAAAATAAAAAAACTCTTGAAATTTTTATTTCCAATTCTTTGCCACACATTATTACATTTCTCCCCTCACATTCGGTGCTGGAAATATGGGCGAGGGGGGAGGGCGGGGTTTAGGGGTGAGACACTTGGGGTGCCGTTGGGGGTCAGTGTGTCTAAGCAATAACGTTGGGGCCGGGACAGCAGTCACTGAAGGTTTTAAAAAGGCCTCTTCAAGCAGAAATATCTGATCTCCTTTCAGAAAATAAAAGAAAGAGAAAAAAGAAGAGAGGAGGAAGAAAAGAAGAGAGGAGAAAGAAAAGCATCAGTGGATTTGCTCTCTGTTTAATCAAAGAGGCCAATGTCATATTTAGTTTGTTACAGTTTTTAATGCTTTAGATGTTCAGTGAAATGTAAAGTTAGATTAAATTTTTTTTTGTTGTTTAAAAAAATGAAAATGTTTGGAGCTGGAACATACTGACTTTAAGATAAGATAAGATAAGATAAGCCTTTATTAGTCCCGCAATGGGGAAATTCACAATTCCCAGCAGCAAAGTGACAGTGGTACAAAGTGACAAAGTGACAGTAGTACAGAGGACAAGACTCCAAACTTACATGATACATATATACATAGAATATAAGCGAAAAGAACTATAGGCAAAAAGTGTATTGCTAACGAGAGCAGTGCTGATTGTACAGTCTAACTGCAGCAGGGGTGAAGGATCTCCGGTAACGCTCTGTAACACACCTTGGGTGACGCAGTCGGTCACAGAAGGTGCTGCCCAGAGCTGATAAAGTCTCAAACATGGGGTGGGATTCATTGACTATAAGAGTTGCCAGTTTTTTTAGCATTCTCCTTTCTCCCACCACCTGTACCGTGTCCAAGGGTTCTCCCAGAACAGAACTGGCCTTTCTAATCAGTTTGTCCAGTCTGTTCCTGTCTGCATTAGTGATGCTGCTGCCCCAGCACACTACTCCATAAAAAAGGGCTGATGCCACCACAGTGTCAAAAAAGGTCTTGAGGAGTGGCCCCCGCACTCCAAATGACCTTAGTTTTCTTAATAAATAGAGTCTGCTTTGACCCTTTTTGTAAAGTGCAGCAGTGTTGTCCGACCAGTCCAGTTTTGTGTTTAGGTGAACACCCAGGTACTTGTACGAGTTCACCATGTCGATGTCCGTTCCCTGGATGTTCACCGGTGTTGGGTGAGGGTGACTGCGCTTTCGGAAGTCCACCACCAGCTCCTTAGTTTTCCCAGGATTTATCTGGAGGCGGTTAGCTTGGCACCAATCCACAAAGTTCTGAATAACCAGTCTGTATTCTCGATTGTCCTCATTACTGATGAGACCGATAACAGCTGAGTCGTCTGAGAACTTTTGGAGGTGACAGTTCTGTGTGCTATACCTAAAGTCTGCAGTGTACAGGGTGAAAAGGAACGGTGCTAAGACAGTTCCTTGTGGGGCCCCTGTATTACATACCACCAAGTCCGACACACAGTCCTGCAACCTCACGTATTGTGGCCGATGTGTAAGATAGTCCAAAATCCAGTCACACATGTGAGAGTCCACACCTATTAAATCCAGCTTGTCTCTCAAAAGTCCAGGTTGGATGGTATTAAAAGCACTTGAGAAATCAAAAAACATGATCCTCACTGTGCTTCCCTGGTTTTCCAGATGAGAAAGCGCTCTTTGCAGCAGATAGATAACAGCATCTTCCACACCAACACCAGTCTGGTAGGCAAACTGAAGTGGATTCAGAAGCATCACTGAATTCAGAATGCTGACCTGAGACCCTTGTGACACTCATGGAATCATGAGCAAAACAGAAACAGACGCCAAACAGAAGCCAGACAGAAGCACCGTATATCAATCCAAAATCACTCCTCTTCTCAAGGAGTGATGCTAAATGCAGTTTCTTTCAATATGCCATCTTATCTCTACCTGTGTGATTGAAAATCCTGTATGTCCTATAGGGGGTAGCAGTGGCACTGAATCTAAACTCAATTCCAGAAGGCTCACTGAATGCCTGGCTTAGTATGAACAATGTTTTGCCAGGCAAACCACTTATGTTTTTAACATTTCTCTGTAATTCTGACTTTCGGTAACCTCATTACAATAAACACAGTTTTGCACTATGAAGCATCATGTGTTGTTCAGTCTTGTGCTCAAGTGCTTCACCCTTCGAACCCAACTTCACTCTTTGACCCAGAGTCAGAACATTTACTGGGGTCACTGGAGAACAAATTTCACCAGTACGTTCGGGACTGCCACCAACACTAATGACCATCATGGACATAAACACTCTGCCGTCTGCCAGACCCCCGGCCAGCTCGGCACTGCGGAATTACCTGGGGTGCAGTCAAAGTCCCGCCGCTTGGCCCAATAGGATGGAGGCAGATCCTGAAAGAGGGCATCACTCTACCCTGTGCCAGGGAACAGCTGGCACCGAGCCAGTGGAGGTGGAGGGGTGCGCACCACTGAGCGTCGGTGGTGGGCCGAGCCCCTGCCCACCCAGAGCAAACATATGCCCAGTAACAACCTTGAACTACTTTACACTTAAAAGTTGTATGCTTTAAACCCAACAGAAATTACTCAAAACTGACTTTATGTCCATGGAACGATTTGGACTTATACAGAAAGATAACGGCCAATAGATATTTCATGAAGGCATATACTTTTGTGTAGATATGGAAAAATAATGGGCACATATTTCTGAGATATTTCACACAAGATATTATAGATATTGAAAGATGCCATAGATGTCGTAAATCTTTGACATAATCATGAAATTATCACTGAATAACGTACCACTTAATGACTAGCTGTCCAGTATGTTCCAGCATTACCTCAGCTACTCTACCCAAATTCATCTGAAGAGATAAATGAACGTTAATCTACCATCCAACATCTGTGCAGACATGCCCATGCCCTAAAGACCGTCTATGGTCAATTTAACATAGACAGAATCCCTCTTCTCTCTCTCTCTCTCTCTCTCTTTCTCCTCCCTCCCTACCTCTGTCTACAACATTTTGTAATTAGATGTGTCATCAGGCCCTCTGAATGTATAATCGGTAAACACATTTCTACACATTAGCCAGTGCAGGCAGTTTTGGAAGGTTCCCCTTACTGAGGCCTAATAGCCCTTTTAATAAACTAAACTGAAACTAATAGGTAGGGCGCGAGCCGAGGGCAGAGAGAGAGGCTAACAGATTAGCGCCGGAGTCGTGATTGATCATCAGCACAGTGTCGTAATTAGAGTGATTAGGAGGATGTAGTGCGCTGGTGGACCCTATTTCCAGTCCAGGGTTAACAACACTAGGAACCGGCCTTCAAATAATTTTTTAAAGTCAAAGAGATTAAATTAAGGTGCATTTATGTTCCTAAAAGGACACAGATGCACAGCAATTGACTGAGATGTATCCAATACTAAAAACGACTATCAAAAGGGTTCCACAATGAACCTGACAGCTTTTCCAAATACTTGCAAGTATGATAGATTTATAAATAAGCATTTTATTTTCCAAAGAGGGGGGAGTTGTATACATATAATGATCAGAGATAGTGTCTAGCACTTCATCAGCACTTGGTGAATGAGTCTGGGGTGGGTGGGTTGTCCTGGGGGGGCCGGTGCAGCCCATGGAGATGAGACCCATTCAGGCTGGGCGCGGGGCATATGGCTCTGTTTTGTCCCTGGTCACTGAAGCCGAAGTGATGCAATTTGTTGGCATGTCCCGTCATTTCAGCGGCTCCCCCTGCACCGCCACAAGTCCTGGCGAAACAACGGCGGCGGGCTGCACAGGGGGGTCCTGCTCACGCAGCCTGCAAGTCTAATGAGGGGGATACACGGACAACACAGGGCTGGAGCTACTGCGAGCTTCCTGTCTACCCACCCCCTCCTAGATGTATATGTCTGTTGCTTTCTTACTGTCCCTCTCTATCCCTCTCTTTTGCTCCCTTTCTCTACCTTTTCTTCTGTCCCTTTTCCTTTCTCTCTCTCTCTCTCTCTCTCTCTCTCTCTCTCTCTTCTTCAGCCACTTTTGGTCTCTCCATCCCTCTCACTCCCTTTCCCCCTCTCTCTCCCCTCTATATCTCTTTTGCTTTCTCTCTCCATCCTTCTCTCTCTGTCTTTCTTTCTCTCTAAGGAGGGACATGCGAGCGATTGGAACTTGTCCAGGCACAAACATCACACCTGGGAAGAACCAGACTGACCAAAAGGGCGGGGCAAAGGAGGAGAACCCTAACTGACTGAAAGGGCGGGGCAAAGGAGGAGAACCCTAACTGACTGAAAGGTGGGGGGCAAAGGAGGAGAACCCTAACCGACTGAAAGGTGGGGGGCAAAGGAGGAGAACCCTAACCGACTGAAAGGTGGGGGGCAAAGGACGGCCATGAAAGTTCTGCTCCAGTTTCTGTTAATTTGGGCCACAATGAGAAATTCAAGCATTCCACCATCAAAACCAGCAACTAACAAGTGAACTCTTACTTCATACGTACTTCTTTCCTATAATGGCTGTGATCAATTTACAACATAGCAGGACCTATAGGGAGAAACACAGTCAGGACTTGGTCTTTCTGATTAACATTATAAAACCTTTTTGAACAAAGTGTGAGTGCTTGAGGAGCGTTGGGATAATGGAGGATGCTTTGTGAAACATTAAATCCACTTTGAACCATTACTGGGGGGTGTTTGCTCATAGTTGACCTCACCTTCTGGCTGGATCTTTACCCTGGGAGAATGTCTCCAGAGGCTGTGAGAATAAAGAGGATCTCCCCCTGGGATGCCCTGAGCTTTCAATGCCTCCTGGCAGGATGTGTCTCGTATAAATGACATTAGGTCTGCTTGTGGTGGCTCTAGAACCAATATAACTTATCGGCAAGGGAAAACTTCAAAAGCACCCCTTCAAGTCTGGATCCCCAATAAGTCTGGAAGACGAGGAGTCTTGATCATGCGACCAACCACTCTCCCAACCGCTGGCCTGTTTAATTACACAGGCTGAAAGTGTGCAGAGGCATTTAAAAACAGATCATCAGCTTGGTGATCATTTTCCAGCAACCAAAAGAGGTTGCAGATGTTTGACTGGATGCCAGTGTCTAACTGTGCACTGATCACTTCCAGTGAAAAAGGGAAGAGACATGCTGAGCCCCGAGCTGGTCTGACAGCAGATGGACGAATGAGGGGGAGGCGGGCGGCTTTGCTTTGCGCTCTGAATGGCCACTGGGTGCCACGGCACCCGTTTCCGTGGCACCAGGGTGAGAAAGAGCCAATCAGAGGGTCATTGTTCAGGATCACTGCCTGCCAGCACTTGAACCTGACCACCAGCCTTTGGTACACAGAGCAAAAATATAATACCACACATTATTGACCTGTTCTTGAGTCTGTGTGTGTATCCACACAATGCACTATTTAAGCAAACTAAAGGATTTTGAAACTTTTGGCAACATATCAGATTTCAGTTTCAAATGATTTTAGATTTTAACATCACGACCATCAGGATTGTGAGACATTGGTAGATAGTTCTAAAAGTATTGTGTTTGTTGCGTCTAAGGACTAGGCGATGATAGCCGTTAAAACCATTGACCTTTAACAAATCCATTACGGTGGGAGAATAAGGTCTGTGAACCTGAACACCTTGGATGTTTCAATCATTTTTTATTCCCTTGAGTTTGAATGTACAGTCTTGTTATGTCACACCCAAGACGCTCAACCCTTGCTACAGAAATCGTTTTAAAAACTCAAAAGAGCCATTGCAAATAACACCACAGAAGGCCAGAATCAGCTATTTCACCGCTATTCACACTCTCGTCGGCCGCTTAACCGAGGGCCGTTGGTGGCGTGGCTAGCTTGCGTACGGCGCAGAAATGAAGCGGACGCTCAGCCCAAGATGGAGCGTTGCCACGATGGACGGACAACAAGAAGCCCCACCACCTCCCCAGCACACCAGTCTGCTGCTCCACACCTCCGGGTGTCAGACTGCTCACTCTCAAGAGCTTTACTGAACATCCAGAGCAAAAATGGGAAAGGCAACCTGGGTGACTCGAAGGATCCTGGAAACAGAGCTTTTTTTTTTGGGGGGGGGGGGGGGGGGGTGTGGAGGAAGGATGGTGGGGGAGGGGTGTTGTAAGTCATATGGAATGTGACAGGCCGCTCTGATTAATGGAGTCCCGCTGCGCCACTCTGTATGGTAATCAACAAACAAGCCGGCCCCGTCACTCACCAGATGAGCTCATTCGCAATTAATGGAGGCACTCCGCAACTTACCACCGTGTCAGTCAGTGTGGAGATGGGCTCGCAGACAGGGCCCAAAAGTGTCACAGCGTGACGATCATTGCAACACGCCATCACCAGGATCAAATTCTGTGTGACAGTTAAAGAGATCATAATCCTAATCTTAATTTTAATCTCATGGGTATATCACTCCTTGCTTTGCGAGAACAGGGCTGAGTGAAATAATATGAACAAGACTCGGAAGATAATGTTTTATCATGTACTACTAAAGAATTGACAAAGAAATCACTTCATCAGTTAATATTTTGGGGCTTTGTCTCACATTAAATAAACACAGCTATAATGATGTTGGCTTATTAATAGCTTAATAATTATTGCTAGAGTTGAAAATAAATGACACAGAAAACACGGAACTGGTGTTACTTCTTCATGTTATAGCCAGAAAACAGCAGCTCCCCAGTTAAGAGTGAGACTGCAGCACCACCATATGGTTTAAACAGTTGTTACCAGATTATATATCCTGTGCTAATACTGTGCACATCACTAAGTCAAATCTTTTCTCTCTACGTAAAAAAATGCGAAAGTGAAATTTGAAGTGAAATGTTGAAAAAGTAACTAGCCTACACCTTTAAAACACCGTTGGCTAAACAAAATCTATAGGTTTTGGCTTCCGGTGATTGGTACATATTTGTTTTTTTGTTGTTTTACATAAGATTTTAAACAGTTTTTTTCTGTAAATCTCAACATGAGTAATAATAAGTAACTTATTTATAACTTATGCTCGAGCCATATTTTTTAAGGGCTTTGTAGCCTGCCAATAATAATTAGTCCAGTGGTTTTATGCACTAGTCCATTATATATAATGTTCGGTTGATTGGTTTTTGTGATTCCCCCCCCCCCCCCCCCCATAATTTGGAATACACATATGACCTCCTCACATAGGCAGAATCCTGAGACTTCCATAAGCATCTGATAACCACTGTATGTTTAACGCGTAAATCACACTTACATTTAATAAACTGTATTATATCTGTCTTTATCGAAGGGGAGGAGCTAATAATGTGCATTTGTTAATGGGGCGGAGCCACCATCAAAACAAAACAAAAACAACGTCAACTCAGTCATTTGATTTGTTAAGAAGTAACAGGGTGGATAAGAGTGGTTAAACTAAATAACTTGCCATGAAGAATGTGTCATGTCTGTACACTCCAAGCCTGGCTTTCTACACAGCCTTCAGCAAGGAAGCGTACTCAGTCACAGAAGCTATTGGAATGACTCAAGGTCTTTATCTATTAAATTACGTTATTTATTTTTATGTCAATATGCACAGCATCTGATTCATCTTTCACTAATGTGTTGCATTGATTTCTTGCTCGTTGGATAACTTTACAGATCATCAGACCTCCAATATAATCTCACAAACGTATTGACTGGATTTTCAAACTTGAAAAGATAACCAATAAATCCCACGTGTTAGTCTCACGTTTTGCACCTCATATCGTCACATGACATTGATCGGACTGGTCTATGACCTTCAGGATTATCAGAGCGACTGAACGCCTCTTAGGAAACTCTCCATCTCAACCGTACAGCAAGTTCAGCAAATGAAATTATATAATAATTTTGATAAAGGGACGATAAATAAAAAATCCTTTATTTGGCGGAAGACCAGTCACTCCAGCAAAACATTATGGTGTTGGAAGCTACAAGTTCGATGCAGGAGTGTTTGGATAGGTCAGTGTTGCCCTGGCTCTTTCTGAACCTCCAATCCAGCAATCTACGATTATTTGAACTAAAAAATACCTGAAAACGACAATTCTCCTTTTGGGGATCTTGAAATGCTTTATACTGGGTGACCGGGGCATTAAAAGTCATTCAAAAGTGCATTAGAAGAGCATGATAAAATGGAACTCGATAAGAAGCGAGGCAGCCCTGTAAAGCTGATGAGAAGGTTTATGACTATGGCTCTTTAAGCTCAGCTTTTAGACGGTGCCAATACTTTACAGCGCTAAACGCCTCACGGAGGTAATGAGAGCCCGATAGCAGCGTGCTTCATAGGGCAGTAGGGGCTCCTTGTTCACCTCATTCGGAACGGTGACCCTAATTAATAACGATCAGTCTGTCTGAAATGTGCGGATGGAACAATAAACACAGATCACTAATGAAGCTCAGCTGCTTTCTGCTAATCGCGAGGAAACATTCTCACTTTGTCACTGTTACCCGCGTGAGGAGGCTGATGAAACCCGGTCAGCTCGTTGAAGAACATAAATCCGGCGCTCATATTGTCTTTTCCAGAAAGGCCAAACGTGGCGATATGACGGGAGGGATGGATGGATGCGAGAGAGAGAGACTGAGGGACAGAGAAAGTCAAACTTTCTTTTGAAGCTGCACACAGCAATATACTTTCAGTGTTGCACGTGCGGAAATGAGAGAATATGTTCTGCAAATACGAGCGCGTGAAGAGCGTAAATCCCTTTTTATTGACGTTAACTGCGTACAAGGCAAACGGGATTCGTTAAAGGACGATGACCATTTGGACTTCGATTAACCTAAATCTGTGCCACTTTATAGCAGCGACACCGACTCGGAGTGAACTTAAAAATGATTAACCTAGCACGTAAACGGTAATTAAAGGGCAGATTGTGCTTCAGGCGCTGTCCTTGTGTGGAGTGTTTAGACAGAAGTCCAAACACAGCTGCTTAGGGCAGTCATTTACCGAAACAGAAAAAAAAATCCATCCTAAATCCTATCAGCACGATCTAATCAATCATGCATAATGGACACAATGTTTTTGGCCAGTGACTGCATAAAAGAAAGAACTGACCTGTGCAATGTCATTTCTCTAACTGAATCCAATCCGCAGCGAGCTAATGTTTATAACCCCTGTTGTCTGCATTGTAGAGGATCAGTTATTTGCATCAGTTATTTGCAGTTTCGCATAGGTACGTCGGTAAGTGTCAATCAAGGGTGTTTTACGTCGATGCCTGTGACATAATAGCATATTGCCATATTGCCAAATAGCATTTGGTCATATAAGGGGTTTTTACTTTATCTTCTGCAGAACAAACCTCAGTTAATGAGGCTTGATTGCATATATTCAACCATCGTCACGTGTGTTCGTTCGGAAAATCAACCTGTGGCGAGGGACGTGCCATAATCTTCAGACAGCCGTTGTGAAAGCGCGACGTACAATTTTTGTCCTGTTACACCACAAAGGCCAGACACACTAGCTCCTTAGACGGGCCTGGATGAGACGAGGTGTCTGGAGGACTAAGCAAGAACATAACAGCAGCCGCTGAATAGCTGCTTCAGCTGAAAAGCGGTAAGGAATCCGCGCACACATGCCGTGCCCAGAGACACCACTGTCAGAAGAGAGGCCATCGCATCACCACGAGTGCGTATTTCGGCGCGCCGCAAGGTAAAGTCTGCACCCAGTGGCGCGAGCTCTCTCTCTCCCTCCCATACCCGCCTTTTATGTACACGCTGTGGAGTTGCAGGAGTCTAACTACCCCGATAACCTCCAGCCTCCTCAGCACTGACCTCAATGATTTCTCCATCAAGAGAGGCTTGATGTACTGCTCCATCAGCACCCAATCCCTCTGCGCTATCGATCGCTCGCAAATGAGCCTTCCCGAGCGGGGCCCACGAGCAGTAATTCAAAAGAGCGGCGCATTGATTGGACCTAATGTTATGAGACCTGGATGTGCACATGCTAACAAAACAAAGTGCTAACAATGGTGCTTCGGCCGTTGCTCCCAGGATAACATCGGTGCGTGACTGAGCTGGGCTGCCCGAGAAAGGGGCGTGCTTGCATGGTTTAACCCCCTCATCCCCCCCCCCCCCCCCCTTGGCCACACACACACACACACACACACACACACACACACACACCATGTATGTTCTCATTTGAAGTAGATAAAATTATCCACATTGGATGAAAAAAGGAGCCAAATATTTTTCAGTTTCTTAAATTCAGCATCTCCGAAGCAAAACGCTGACATTTTGTCAATAGCTTACACAGGACTTTTTGCAAAATCTCAACGCTTTGACAATTCACCACAAAACCCATATTAACCAAGCTCTAAAAATGGGGGTTGTTTGAGTAACTTTGCCATGTGGATAGAAACTCACACTCAAGGACAGAATAAGAGCTGACACTGAAGTGATGAATAATGAATTTCTGTTTCTCTGGCAACCTTGAAACCACTGAAACGTTTTCTACCCATCTCTCTCTCTCTCCCTCTCTTACTCTTTCTCTATAGATTTTTTTATATATACTAAGAAATGCAACACATTTATGCCCAGTGTTACAGAAAGGAGGCCAAGTATCCTCAACAGCACAAAAAATAACTTTAATCATTCTAATTTCTTTCCCTGCTCCGAAGTGATTTTCCTAAAAGCTACTTATGACGCTGTTTCATGAATAACAAAGAAATCCTGAGCGATGTTTTTTCCCTTGATGCCTGCCTACATGAACAAATGAGCAAACGAAGACGTCTTTGCTAGATGGAGCGTCTGTCGGGTTAAAACGACCCCACTTGGTTCAAAACAGGTATGTCTCCCCTGAAAAGAGGCCTGTTGAATTGCTCCATGAATCACCGTGATTATGATAGTTGAGCTAGCACACTTGTTCTAGTGCCAAACGTCACATTTTTCATTTTGCACTCTGTATGGTGCATGTTCTTTGTGTCCTGGGAAGCGCAGTGGTGGAGAAGCAGGCAGGTGGAATGTTCTACATCCCCAGACCTGATGACATCTCACGTCTGGCTCTCGGAGCAGCCAGCAGGGTGCAGCCTTGCAGGCCTTTAAGGGGGTTGGTGAAAGAACACAGCAATGATGTCATGGGCCACATCCATGAGCTCCATCTGGGGTTTGAATATCGGGCTTCTTTTGGCTTCGTGCAGCTGTTTTTCTACAGGGGTGAATTTATAATTTGTTAAATGGCAGCGTATTACGTAAAAGGTGAGTGCACTATAAGTAGTAGATGTGTGTTGTGTAATGCACTGACATGTTACGTAAACTATCCTGTATTGAGCACTCCAAAGAAAAAAAAAACCCGATGGTCTGAACAAGGTCGTCCGACACGTCACAAATGCCAAACCCGACCCAAACATGCACTCTTCTCTGTGGTGTCCATAAATGCCTGGGTCCAAAGGCGTGGCTCTATCAGCTTGGTCCTAAGGTAGATTAACCTGGAAGTAAAACTGGAAAGGTCCGCTGCTTTGCCCGGTCAATAACAGAGACTGGGAGCACTGCCAAACGGCTCTTCCAGAAGAGCGCAGGGCTGTGGGTGAGGTTGAGTCTGTCTTCATTGTTCATAGCTGATGGGATCTCCACTGCTATCTGATGTAATTCAGCAGTGGGAGAATAAAGCACTCTTTGACTCATTCGGGCAAGAAATCATCCTTTGTCAGCACTTTTTGAATTTGTCAGAGGCTTAAGAGATGATGGGCATAATCTCAGCTAAAGGAGACAGACTGCCCATCGCAGAAATCAATATTTACAATTTACTTTCAAAGTTCGTTCAGGGATACACGGGCATGTTATCCTCCCTAAGATTAGCTGATCATATCTCTGTCAGCTGTGAAATAAGGCTCTCTCTGTCTCTCTCTCTCTGTCTCTCTCTCTCACACACACACACACACACACACACACACACACACACACACACACACACCTTCTTTCTCAGCCATCCAGTATCTGACATGTATGTGGATGTGTTCTATTCTGGCCTTTGATGTATCATAGAAGTGGACCACTGACACCATTTTCTTTGTGAGCATGGGCACATCTCTAAAATCTCTGTCTCTCTCTCTCTGTCACACACACACACACACACACTTGCATTTGATTAGGCATCCATACAGCAATGTACTGTATGTCTTCAGTAGAAATGATGGAGATTTTCTGCTTTCTTCTTCACTGATTGACTCCGAGCATGCCTTTCACACGGCCTTTCACGTGGCCTTTCACGTGGCACCGCGTGCACTAATTGCGCTGCACTCCAAGTCAAGACCCTCATTCGATTGCACAATGAGACAAAAGCATTAGATGGTGACATCCTGTGACATCTCAGCACTGCCACAGTTCACAGGTCCTGCAGTCCCGTAGTCCCGCGCACACAGGGCCTCATGTGGCATAAAGCTGTTATTTGTTGTGAGGGCTCTTCACGCTGAGAAAGATTGGATGGGGATCTGCAGTTTTAACTTGGCTGATGAAAATATCACCCGCCCACATGGAATCAATTCATATCTTGTTAGTGCTTGTTATTTATGACGGAGACAATAGAAAGAGAAGCACTCCCTAAAGGATGTAGAGCTCTGCTGTGGAGCAGTTTAATGAGAACTTCTACAGCTAATACCACCACAGGTGCCCAGTGTGAAGGTAAACTTGGAGATCTGCTCTAACAAGTATGGGGAGATGTAGTGATTGGGGGAGGGAGTTCTTTGCTTATTGGTGACGTTTTAGTTTTTCAAAAGCATTTGATGTATTTTACTGCCAAGTTATTACAGACCAGGTTCTGCGCTATGTAATTATTAACTGGTGAAATAATAGTGTAATGAATGATGTAGCGAAAGCATTCTACTTGAATTTAGTATAAGGCCGCCCTCTGCTGTTTGAGAGTGTATGGTGCATGTGCATATTAAATAAATAAATAAATAAATAAATAAATAAATAAATAGATGGTGTATATTTTATGTAATTTCTATCACAATATAAAGCTATTTTCTTCAAGTACTTGTAAAACAAATAACACTTTTTTTTCATTTACTGGACGACATTGGATCATAATCTGGTACTCAATACCAGGAAGTTTATTGTGGAAAGATAATTTCTTGCTTTTTCTACCTACGCAATAAATATGTGAATATACTCTGTAAAAGGTGAACTGATGGCCTAATTATTTTTATTAATGTGTTTGTCCCTGTAACTCATCAACATCTGAGCAGTTCTTGATTGCGGACGTGCACGCCAACTTCTCACACCGTATATGCAGAGGCAATTTTAAAGCTGAAAACGCCTCGTCCCGTTCGTGCAGGTTTGGACCGGCGCCAAGGACACGGCGCTCTCGTGGCAACAATGGCGAGTGGTGTTTAAGTGCGTCTGAAAATGGTGCTTCTGCCTCGACGCTCTGCGGTTATCAGTAGGTAACGCACGAGCGCCGTGACATCACAGTAATCAGAGGTCTCCTGAATCTCGGATGAGAGCGACCCGGGCTACCTTTCAGATCACTGGAGAAGTTATATAATCTATTATACTCCGCCAGAGAGGAGGGGAAAATAGCTATTTAGGGCTAGGTACTGGGCATTTTTTGGGCTCCCTATTTCTGGTTCAAAGAAAATAATTGAAGTAATTTTTCTTAATGGGCGGAGCATATTAATGAAATAAAAGTTCATTTTCTCTGCTGTATAAGGATCAAGTGCTAATGACAAGCCATGAGTGCAGAGAACATAATTACATTTACAGGGATAATTACATTTTCATACCCACTGACATTGTAGACTTATGTATTGGTTACTGTCTTTGTTCATTTTAGGATTACATTGTGTGAAAGGTGTTGCTCTATTATAATACTATAATGTATTTTTTAGCTGCAAAAATGCAAAGGTAAAAATTAAGAAACTAAACGAAAAATATGAGCAAAAGCAGCTGTGAAGATGGCTTAGGTGGACAGATTACACTCTTGTAGGGTTTGTGCCTCCATTTTGGCTCTGATGGAGCTAACCAGATAAAAAATTCTTCCATTTTTGAGCCACACTTGCCATATGCCTCCATGGGTGTGATTCATCTATTTCGAAATGAAACTCGACTTTGATGCTGAAAACACTACAATACACTCATGGTTTATAGAATGTTTAGGGGAACACAGTGACCTGTTGCTCACACACACATACACACACATACACACACACACACACACACACACACACTTATCTGTCCTGCTGCTGTTCACTCCACAGCCCGAGAGCACAGGGCACTGAACTCTGAGGCTCTTTCCAACTCTACACATGTATCCATGACAACAAGGTGCAGTCTATCTCAAGACAGGATCTCCACACACTCCACAAACATGAACTTTAGTATATTGCACAAGCGTGCATTAAAAACTGTCTCCAAGCAAGCATGCTATTATAAAATGCAGTTCAAACAACACAAAGCCGTTATATTGCATCCATACTTATCACAGTATGCACTTGGAAACAATCCTGTATGTACTGCACTTACAACTTTTACCCATTCTTCCAGACACGGTGGCTTCAAAGCAGTTTAATGAAGAGGGATTGCATTACCTTTCACTTCTGTACTGCACATAACAACATAACAGCGTTCATTAAACGTTACTCACATGTAATGGCAAAACGTCACTGCACAACAATGAGTGTCAGAAACAGTTTTGTATATGCCACAGATGCAAAAGAATGTATTTTAAAGATTTACATATGGCACAAGAAGTACAGAAGAAGGAAGAAGGTATATATGCACTGAAACACACACACACATGGATGTACACACACACACACACACACACACACACACACTTCCACACTATTAATGGGCACATCCTATCATTGTGACTGAACTCCTGAATACATTTTACTTCTTTTTTTAAGATTTCTCAAGGTTTTTTTTAGCATTTCTATTTCCCCATTTCTAAGGATACACATAATCAGCAAAGATCCATTCATATTCACATGAAAGCTTAGTCAAAGTAGTATTACATTGGTTTAGACAGACGATGTCTGTTTTAAAGCAATCATTTGACATCCAAGCTAATGACCATATAGGCTAAACAAATAGCATCACAGCTAACACTGCTAACGAACCTTTACTTCACTCTGTTTACCGTGAGCATCATACACACATAATACAGTCACAGTAGTTACATGTCAATACTGCATCTAATCTCAGGAATGCAGAGACATACTCTATCAGCTATTGAGGGAATGTAATGGTAGTAATGTAATAGTAGAAATGTAATGGTAGTAGTGTAATGGTAGTAATGTAATGGTAGTAGTGTAATGGTAATAGTATAATGGTAGTAATGTAATGGTAGTAGTGAAATGGTAGTAGAGTAATGGTAGTAATGTAATGGTAGTAGAGTAATGGTAGTAGTATAATGGTAGTAGAGTAATGGTAGTAATATAGTGGTAGTAATGTAATTGTAGTAGTATAATGGTAGTAATGTAATGGTAGTAGTATAATGTAGTGTAATGGTAGTAATGTAATGGTAGTAATGTATTGATAGTAAGTAAGCTTGATTGTAGGGTCAAGAAGGCAAGCCCAGGGCCTTTATCACATATGGCCTTTATTGCACGGGATGGCGCCTGAATCTCAGTTCCCAGGCTGACGTAGGTGACGTAGGTGGCTGTGGGAGATCAGACAGTGGTGCAGTTGGTGGAGGGCATGGCCTCCGCCTTGTCCCTCATCTCCCGGGCGTCCCGCGCGGGGTACTCACTGCCAACCTGGCAATGGAACACCTGTCGGTAAGCCTGCCGGAAGTTCTCTGACAGGAAGGCGTAGATGACGGGGTTGACGGAGGAGTTGCTGTAAGCCAGGCAGTGGGCGGCGACCCGGAGGAGGAAGGAGGCCTGGGTGAGAGGAAAGGAGCCGAACTCCACCCACAGGTGCACCACGTGATGGGGCAACCAGGACAGGCAGAAGACCACAACCACCACCAGCACTGTCTGTGCCGTCTGAGGACATGTGCACCCCCCCCCCCCACACACACACACACACACACACACACATGCAAACAGAGAAAGAGACATTTGAAGCTAAACACTCACTTAGTCAAAATTGCTGACCCATGTGACGTAAACTCGTATACATCTATTTGTGAGCTGAGTGAGTGATTTGTAGAACTGATGGAGGGGATGTAAACTAAACTGTGTGGTTACAGTCCAAATCATTCTTACCTTCTTTTTAGATGCCTCAGACTTCTTTGACATGTTCTTTAGTTTTTTGTTTAGGTGATTCAGTACCTGTACAAATATTGTTCATTTTCAAAAATATAACACAGCATGAAATATGTTTTACACTGATGTCTGTACGTGCACAAATTGACACCAACAATTCTAAACGTTCTCATAAACTCACCTTTGCGTAACAAAAAGAGATCAGGATTAAGGGCAGCAGGTATCCAAAGACGAACGTGAACACCACGTAGATTTTCCTCCGATCGTGATCGGGCCACACTTCCCAGCAAAACGTACTGTTATCGTTACTTTCAACGATGCTCTGGTGGTACGCGACCGGTGCAGCCATGACCAGAGACAGTATCCATATAACGACCACTCCAATCAGCGCGTGTCTCGCGACCCTGATGGAAGATGACTTCCTGCAGTGCACTATGGCGATATAGCGGTCCACTGACATAGCCGATAATGTAAAGATACTAACCAGCATGGACACCGTGAAAAAGTAGTGGATGAACTTGCAGATGAACTCTCCGAGGATCCATGTCGGTAGCATATATACGGTGGACTGAAAGGGAATGCAAAACAGAAGATACGAGAGATCAGCGATGCTGAGATTGAGTATGAAAATGTTGGTGGTGCTGCGCTGTTGGCCAGGTTTGCGCCGCGCGAGGACGGTGATCACCAGCGAGTTTCCCAGGACGCCGAGGGTGAAAATGACTCCAAAAATAAGAAGCGTGATAAAATTGTCTGTTCCAATACCGAATAATATTTTGTTCGGTGCCTCCAGGTCTATATGTGTCTCGAGCATATCTGTGCCACTTTTGTTGTGTATGTTCATTTTCCTGGCGCAAACTAAACAAAAACCCTATAAATCTTGTTTTGCTGTTGCTTGGCGTAAGCAGACAGGCTCAAGTTTTGCCAGCGACTCAAAAAAAGCCTTTCTCCACCAAAAAACACATGTGTCAGATCCAGGAATTGTGTGATGGAACAGGAACCCGTGCGCTGTCACGCACGCGTATTACAAAAGACATGCAACATGTCCAGCTGATTTAAAAACAATAATAGTAAAACAAAAGAGTTTTCGTTAACCGCTTGCATTTAGAAATCCATTTGTGCTCTGTGGCGTTCACCTCGTGTTTGAGCTGCTTGTTGGAACGCACTCTTGGCATGCGCACACGTGTTCTCAGCGCAGTCACATATCATCGCCTGGGCTTTGCCACGAGGACGTCAGAGAGTTCTGCCTCACACCTCAACAGAACATACACCCATACACTCAAGTTATCTACAGAAACCGATAAAGATAATGAAAAAACCTTTACGCTTCTGCTGTGGATAAAGACTCTTGCTGGATTGACTGCAACACTGTAAATGATGTTCAGATGATGTCCTACAGAATTATTGCCTCTGGTAAAGCATGTATGAAAAAAAGTATGAAAATGTAAGCAACATGCCAACCTTGGAGTAAAGATATTCAAGAAAAAAAGGAAATAAATAAATTGTATTTTCTCTTAAATATGGAATTAATGACTTCCTTTGAAATTCTTATGAACAAAATGTGACCTTTATTAAAGCATGCCTAAATATAGATAGAATCAGAGAATGCCTTTGTAAAGACAGTATTTGGAAGCAGAAATCCCAGTGCACCCATCCAGAATGTCACTGAGCACCAGTTCAAACTTTTATAATTAAAAACCTGAGATGAGATGGCAAGGAGCCACGGGCCAGAACCAAAGATTGTCTAGTGACTGGTAGGGTTCTGAGAGAAGAAATAGACCAAGAGTTTTCATCTCAGACCCTTTATATGGGTTCCTGCCTGTCGTCAAGCACGAGAGTCAGTGCTGTTGCCTTGTCAATAGGAGGGAGTAAAATGTTATGTTTTTACATTTCTGAGAAAGAAAATATTTTCATAATTTTACCTCAATAAAAGAACATTTCTCACATGTTCAGTTCGACATCGCAGAGCTGAGCAACAAGGGTATTTTTTTCATGTCCTTTTTCACTCCCCTTTATCAAGAGTGTCAGTAATTCGAGACGCCACTGAACGGAGGACCGAGGACAACTTCATTCATTTTGATCTTCAACACGTGACATGGTCTTACATCCACAGCAACAAACCGAGCAGCACAACCCCCTCGACCGCTGACCCTCCTCCCATGGTAACTTAAACCTCCAGTCAAAGCAGAGCTTCCATGAACCCTGATCTGTGTCTCTCCATCAATGATGTGTCCTCCACCCTGTGTAGAGATAATGTGCAGGAAGCTGCTGGCTCTGATGGAAGTGCAGACCTGCTGTTTTACAGACTGTGCTGAGCAGATGGCTGAGGGCTTTTCACTGACATTTCCAGCCTCTGCCTTTCCTATGCAGAGGTCCCCGAATACTTAAAGACATCGACTGTTGTGCCAGTTCTAAAACCTTCTTATTTACTACCTTTAATGACTTCTGTCCTCCCCCGTTTGAAATCCTGCCTTCCCTCTATACTGGATTCTTATTAGTTTTGCCCTTCACTCCAACAGGTCTACAGAGGATGCCATCACAATGGCCCACCTGGACGACAGCAACTATCATGTTAGCATGTGGTTGATCAAGCTCACCTCTGCCTTTAACACCTTCAGTCCATCCAAGCTGATTTTCAACCTCGCCAACCTGGGCGTCACCACCTTCGTCTTCGTAATTCGACTGTCTAGCTTGACAGTCACGCCTGGCCCACCCCTGTACTGAATACCGCTGTGACACGTGGATGTGTGCTTGGGCTTCTCCTATGGCTTTAACGCCATAATGGAGTTTACTGATGATGCTGGAGCAGTCGGCTTGATCAGAACCGATGCTGAGACAGAGGAGGTCCGTCGCTTGGCAATATGACGTGCAGACAATAACCTGTCAAGGATTGAGTCAAGAGTCAAGCAAAAAGGCTTTGTATTGTCATTATAGCATATTCAAGTATACAGCGAAACCAAATAAAATGCCTCAAGGACCAAAGTGCAACACAAAAGAACAACATAATTGTACACATGATGCACATGTGCACATGATCAATGATAATATATAGATCAAGGCAACACCAACTAGTGCACTACTGGTTAAAGGACAACACCAACTAGTGCACTACTGGTTAAAGGGCAACACCAACTAGTGCACTACTGGTTATAGGGCAACTCAGTGCACTACACTGTACTATAGTATGACATTTTAATAGATACACTAATAACATACAACATGCACTGCTGTAACAGCCAGTACACCAATTTGTGAACACAGTATTTTTAAACACCCAGAAGACCATAAATTGCATTAAATTAATTCAATGAATCCATCTCTGGTCTATGCTCTGGTTTATGATCCCTGTTCTGTCTTTTGATTACATTAACCCAGGTCTTTGGCCCATGGTAACCGTTTTGGCCTGGACGATATTAATCCATGTTTCTGGACTCATTCATTATTTGCGCATCATTTTCTCATAATTTTACTGTTTCACTACAGAACATTACTTGCTATTTTGCTACCTGTAGTCCATGGGCTTTGTACTTTGTACTAATATAAATACCTTTGAATTAACATTAACGATCTGCTCCTGAACCTCATCATCACTGCGAGTCCACATGCTAGAGTCACGTCAAACTAAATATGCAATTCTGCTGCAATTACAAACATTGGTATCATTCAAGCAGTCAGGGAGGATCTGGTGCAGAGAAAGGAAAACGTGGAGGAAGCCTTGTCTCTATACAGCCCATTCGGGCCACAGCAGCAGACAGTCACTGTAGCTCCCACTGTAGCCGACAGTCACTGTAGCTCCCACTGTAGCCGACAGTCACTGTAGCTCCCACTGTAGCCGAGAGTCAGTCACTAGCCACTGTGTTGTTTCAGGTACCTGTTATATACACCCTTCCTGTGCACTGACAATAGCTTGATGCTGAAAGGTTTTATTTTTGTCTGCTGCCATGGATAAAACATGCTGAGGGTGGTTAAGGCTGCTTCCCCCCACTGTTTAAGCAGGCGTGCGCTGCCTTTTAATTGTTTGTTTAATTGTTCAGACATTCTTGCTTGACATACCTGGTTGCCTTGAGAACAGTGTTTTAAAGACTTTATCGTATTTGAAAATTCAGCAATGGACGCACATGCATATTTCAAAAAGACTGTCATGCTTATAATACAACAGGAATCACACACACACACACACACACACACACACACACACACACACACACACACACACACACACACACATTCACATTCACATGTATATTCACACATACACATGCACGCACACATATGCACACACACAGTATATACAATGCACGTTTTGGGTCATCCAGAAAAATTATAATAAATTATATGTCCAGTATATAAACATTTCTAGATATTTATAGATATTTCTGTGAATCAGAAAAATTGGGACATCTGCATTGATTTTGTTGTGTTTACCTTATTGTACTTGAGTTGTATTTGTAATTTACATTAGTAGAAAAACTACAGGTTCAATTTACCGGCATCATTAACAAAAATGAGAAAAAAATATTGATTATACAAGCAGTATTGCATGAGTAACAGCGTGTTTGAAAGAAATCGAGGATCCCTGCGCTGTCACCGTACAGAACATTACCCTACGCTTTTGTAACAGGCCCGGAAGAAATGAAAAAAATAAAAAGCCTGCCATGTTTTTGCAGCACTGGAATTGTGGTTCTATTTTTGGCCTGGTTCAAGGCTGCAAAACACTCTAAGGCACCGCACACCCGGGTCCCTCTCCCAGGCACCGCGGGGAACGGGCTGCTTGGGGGCGGGCCTTTATTTGAATGAAAAGATCTGAGAGGGAGTCATCTGATGACAACACCTGTCAATCATGGCTGAAAAATGAGAACATTGAACACTGAGTGAACTGAGAACACCGATAAAGGTTATAGCAGTTGCGTCGAACTGCAGCCCTCCCCTGGAAGAAACTGTGAACTGGTGTTCAAAGCTAACCGCTGGGACTGTACGTCTGTTCTGCCATTACGTGTACCTAGACAATCTCAGCCGCTCATGGTGATGTCATGGCGCACATGGAGCCAGCCAGCGGAGACGCGCCCGCCGCGGCGCGCACACACAGACGCGCGCTACGCCCGTCGTGTTCCCAATCAACCGAATATCAAATACTAATCACCTGCACCTGTTCCTTGATTCGGTTTCCAGTGATCTATCCCAGCGGAGCCTCTCTCCAGAGCTGTGCACGGCTCTGGTTGACGTGTCTCGTACGAGCCCACGGCTGGTGGCTGCTCTCTTACTGATTACTGACAGCACTTCTGTTTCGGCTCGTGTTCGAAGCACCGGGTCGGGTCACCTATGGAGAAAGAAGGAACTTCTCACGTCTCGCTGCCTTCTTGCCATCACTGTATATGGCAATACTGGTACATATATCTTCAATATTTTCAATCTGCAGGCCATCTGACATCTTGCACGTATGTTTCCACAACCAGGATTCAGACGTACACACCAGCGTTTCAGGACATCAGTGCTTTTGAAGTGTTCATTAAATGAAAAATATTTCATAAAGAATTTCTTAATGGAGTTTTAATTATCAATAATGATCCATGATTGGTAATGATAGATAACGATAGATCGGAACAAATGTTTATAATTTTTCCTCCATATTAAAGCATTTTTCTTTTAATGCATTAATGCACTTTCTTCACTCAGACGTCCTTGGAGTCTGTACTGTACTGACATTGCCATTGACATTTTGTTTTGAAAAACCTTGAGCAGCAAACAGTCATTGCAGAATTATGTAAGTTTTGCAGTGGGGAAAAAATAAAGTGACGCATTTGCCATGTTTTAATGAGTGAATGGCGGTTTCTCTGTGCACATTTAAAGCTTATTAAGCTCCTCTTTTACTCCTTTGAGTCCTTCAGCCTTTTGTAGTGACACTCCACAAGGTACTGATGTTAGTCTTGATGTACTGATGTTACCATGGTGACCAGTTGTCTCTTCTCTGAGGCCAAAACTCTTTCTCTGTCTCTCTCTCCCTTTCTCTCTCTCTTTCACACACACACACACACACACACACACACACACACACACACACACACATTTGCGAGTTTGTGTGTGTTTGGTGTGCTGTGAGCAATACAGATCCTGAAGGACCTGATCATGTTTTTCTGGGTCAAGTGAATCACATAGAATGGATCTAAACTGTTTAAGAAGTCATTACTCATATGAAGACCCGTTATAATCTTGAGCTTATTCAAGAGTCAGGAAATGGTTGCTTTCAGGTCGAAATCATTTCATGGAATGAATAATTAATATTTCTTAGTATTTGAGAGGCTTGTGTCTGTTTCAGCACCATGGACAGGGTCTGCTCTCTCTGACATACTTCATGATGGTCTTTTTCTTCTACTTCTAATGTCCTGATATCTAAGCCCTAAGGCAGCACTCATAAAAGTCCTGCAATATAAATGCATCACCCACTGTGGTGTACTTGCCTTGAAGTAAATGATCATTCACCTTCAGTCCTCGTTCCTATGCAAGCTTAATCAGTAATTCTGCATATTTAGTGAATGCAAGTGATATGATCTCAGCAATTATTGCAATGAATATAAAATGGGCACAAAGTTAGCAAGCAAACTCCGAAGAAGGTCTGCATGGTATCTTTCATTTTTGCATATCAACACATAATAGAAAAATCCAAACAAATCCTGGTCCAGAATGTATGGCAAAAAAGGGTTTTGTATATGGGGGAAACACCACATGTATCTAAGCAATTAAAACCCCTGCTTGTGAGTAATGTCATAGTGGACTGAGTTTTACACATTCATGTTTTTCTGTGAGGACACCTGGAGGTGAATTTCAGGGATATTAATAATCCGGGAACTTCGCGTGGCCGGTTGAAACAGCCGGGCAGATCTCTTTTGAGAATGTCATTTCTTGGCTCCTGTATTCTGAGCTGCAATTCTGAAATAGCCTCTTGTTAAGAGCAGTGCATTATGGGCTGAGTGGCCGTTGGAGGGTTATGTGAGGAGAGGATGGAGTCCCCGGCAGTGCCGCTGCGAGGTTTGGCATTGCAGCTCCTCAGTTGGACAGTGGGGGGCGTCAGTGAGTAGTGCTGGTATCATGTCATCTCCATGCAATCATGCTCTCTCTGGTTCAAGGTCCGCACCACTTTACGGCGAGAGATCCAGCAAACGAGACTGTCACGGAGAGAGAGAGAGAGAGAGAGAGAGAGAGAGAGAGAGAGAGAGAGAGAGAGAGAGAGAGAGAGAGTCAATATGCGAAAAGTTTTCATCTGTGCTTACATTTGTATCTGTCTATCTCACATTTGAAAGACATCTAGCCTGTCATAATGTGAAATATTGAATAGCCCACAGCCTCCCTGCGTTAACCTAGACAACCAGTGTCCCTGTACACTACCACCATGTCTCATATTGGGCATGTAATACCATTACCCACAGAGTTTACGTTAGAGGAAAGTGTATGGAGTCCAAACAGGCCCGACTCTAATTTAATCAAACGGATTTATGTTTGCTGCCCCAGACGCACCTTCTCTGTAGCTATGCATCTTGCTCTCAGGGCAAAATCTGATTAATTCCCAAGAAAGACCCACAGGACCCCGAAGATATCAGACAGTCCGATAGAAATTGGTTTAGCGCACTGCAGCGTGGCTTGTTCTATTAAGTTGTAGTGCACTAGCAAGTCAGAGCCGAAGACAAGAGCTCACAACCATTCTGGACCAGAATGTGACCACAAAAAAAACAAAAAAAACATTACAATGGTAAACATGATGTTTTGCCATGTTATGTAATTCACAATTAGAATCCAGAAAATGTGTGGGAATGGTTGTTGAGATGCCAAAGGCCATGGGACTATACAAACCTTTACTTCCCCCAGTGACACTGCAGATAGCTGGGACGAGGGAGCTGTTGCATGTTCAGTGTCTCCAGCTGCAGTCTTTGTATCAGATGGCTTTGTAACATCTGATTTTAAAACAGCTTTCAAATATATCACCCTTCATGTCATATCTTTTTTACAAGATGAATTTTAACCAACTGCACTAAATTTGGGTTAAACATCTTCTAAGACGGTCTTGGAAGCACAGAGTGAACAGAATGAACATTCCCACAATGACCACATTGTGCCTACGGAGTTAGGCAGCATTCAGACACAGTTTCTTTCTGAGACAAGGGCTGTGGTTCATGGAACTCTCTATGTCCTATAGACATCCTGTAGACAAACTTGTTACATTCTGACATATGTTACACTGTCCTCAGTTCCTGGGTTCCTGCAGTATGTAGAATCTCAGGTTTTGATTGGGTGAGCAGGACACCACTGTGGCAACAGAACGGAATGATGTAATTGAAGGGAAATTAGGGTCACACCCACTGTGTAGATTCTGAATGGACTTTTAGTGTTTGCAAAGATTAACACCACCAGGAAAATGTGCTTTACAGTATTTTGGTTAAGTGGTGTTTTTCTGAAAAGGTATATGATCTTAGCCAGCACTTTGTAGGACTAATGTACTACATGGCCTCACCAAGCACTGACAAAATGCACCACAAGATTGCACAAGGGAGTAGTCATTGCTGATTTGGTTACGGGTCGTCATCTCGGGTTTTTCGATATCCCTAGTCAGTAAGCACACAGAATCTTCTCACGGTGTTTCAAAAAAAAAAAAAAGCCAGCAGCTTCTGATCTTGTGCAACAATCGATAACAGGGAGCAGCCAGTCAAGGTCTCCTCAAGTCCTCTCAGCTGTTGCGGTGTCTGATCTCAGTGTGCCAGAGACCTGACCCTGTTGTTCGTGTGGGCTGGTAAACAAGGCCAGGCTAATTCCCCTGTGAGAGCCAGCAGTGATGCCATCAACACTTGGCAACCACTTTGTGTGCTGGACATAAGTATAATGCCGCTGTTTGTTTCATGTCGCAACAATATCATGCCTCTTGTTTGGCCTTGGAGATCTCTATGGTGGTTTCAAAGGAACGTTAACATTGTGACCCGCAATTGGTATTGAATTCTTTTTATTTGATATATTTAGAGATAGATAGATAGATACTTTATTGATCCCAGAGGGAAATTCCTGAAATGTATTTGATCTTGGCACCCATGACCTGTCTTTTGTTCTTTTTTTTTTTAACATATTTGAGTGTAGCCATCCCATGTTGAACTGACGTTTGTTATATCAGTGCAGACAGCAGAAGTGGGTGGTTTGTTACACATGTGGTATGTTATAGAAAATTCTCCCTCCCATACTGAAAATTCATGCATTAACTGACATGGATGGTTGGATGCTTCTGTGCTTTTGGCCTTTGAGTGAACTACCTCCTTGGTATCAAATCAGAGGAGAACGCATACCAGAGCTGCTCCTGTTACCCATAGCACACTCCACTGCAGCCTTCTCGTGAGGAGAACTTTCTGCAGGGGTGTCGTAACGCTGGAGGCTATCGGCCTCTGGGAGGGAACGCGGCCTCGTGCGAACGTTTTCAGCTGTTCCCGTAGGCGCCGCGGTCTCGGTCCACATGCTTCTCGTGGTTTCGGGCCAACTCCCCGTGTGTGCTGTGCTTGTGTCTCACAAGATCAACTCCATGGTCCGCATTGTTCCCTCAACTGTCCCTTTCCCCTCTCGCAGGGCAACAAAGCCCGCCGTCTCAGACGCACACGGGCGCTCGCGCTGTAGGCCGCCCACGCCCCACATTCCTGCTGCCTATCCCGCATGGCTCCGTGGGCGGTTTGGAGATAGCGAGCTATTTGGTCAACAGATGAGCTTCTGTAGGCATGGCAGAACGGGGCAAACAGCCGCGCCATGGTCCATTTATAGAGCCTCGGAGAGGGCTATAAAATCAGAGTGAGGAAGGTCGGACCACATGGCTTTGAATAAACAAGAAGCGGTGAATCCATCACACGCAGGGCAGGTGTCTGCTTAAACGACGGCATGCTTAAACCTCCGTGCATCGTACACACCTGCTTTCACCTTCACTTTCCACAGTGTTTACAGTTGTCAGCCAATCATTAGAGTGATGCCTTCTTCCACGTACAGGTATGTTATCTTAGTTCAACCAAGTGCATCACCTCAATTTAGCAGTCTGCAACCAAGATGATGGTTGGTGTTTCTGATCATGTGGAAAGACAACTAAAGTATCTACCTTTCTACGCCTTTCTTTTATTTGAAATGCTCAAAATCTCCCTTTAAATCTCATAAATCTCCTAATAACCAACTCACATAAACATTACCTTTTCTGCTTGAGCAGAGGAAAGAGGCTGGCAAACACCGCTACAGTTAAAAGTCATAGTAAAAGTCATAATGAGTGAAGATGAGAAACTGAAGACACATGTAAGCTGTTTGTGTTTGGCTGCAGTTTTAGCTACAGGGGCCTTTGTTAGATGGCAAAAATCCTTACCAACAAATTGCTAACTGTCTAAATATATTAGTATGCCAGTATGCCTTAGTAACAAAACTTTTGCTTTGATTGGTGAAAGTCTTCATAACATGCGAACGTAACGTCTTGATGAATAAACCTATCCTTAATCCTGCGAAAACAGGCTTAAGCACTTAATTTAGTTTTACATTTTAAGACCAAATCAACTAAGATGGAAAATTATCACATAGTTGCTAAGCGACGGCTATTTTGACTTTCAAAATCCGTCTAACGAGTGACTCCGCATCAGTAAAATCACATAAGGCTCATGCGCGTCATATTTCAACATAAACTATTTGTCCAAAGGATGCGAATCACAGTGACAATAGTTTGATTGTGCTGAGGGCTGATTTGCATTGGACCGCGGCCCTCTCATAGGCAGGCCTTGTTGTGGCCGGGCCACGGCGAGGCAGATGTGGACGAGAACAATAGCAAACCCTTCAGGAGTGAGCAGGGCAGTGACTGACTCCGAGGGTACATGGGGCCCCAAAGAATGCCTGGCACAGTGCCAGGCCCACTGACGCTATTACGGACCCACCTCATCTCCTGGGATGGTATCGGGGAGGGAGGAGGGGGACCACGCCTTCCGAAGGCCCGCCCATCTTCCCCCGAGACGCAGAAGAGCATCCGAGAGCTTGGCAGGGGAGCTCTCAGAGTGGAGATCGGATCGCGTTGAGAAGGACACCCCATCCAGACTGTTGAACCGGGCTCAGAAGACCAACACCTAGAATGGCCACTGCAAGCACCTCAGGACAGAGCCCCTTTGGGCTGGGACGCAGGAAGAAGTCCCCAGGGCTCCTGGATCAGATTGGCAAGTTTTTTGGAGGGGATAAGAAGAAAAGGGGCAAGGTAAGCACTTAAGACTTTGGGGCTGCATGACCTCAAGTTTATGCTATGGACCAGGACTTAAATATGTTTATAGGTTGCTTTCAGAGGATGGTTACATCAGGGCATGACATGTTTTTACTGGCTTTCTGCTTCTTTTGAAGAAACTATACATAATTCCATGTATTGAATCTGCTCACCTGGTACCTGTTAGCGCCTGGTGCCGGACACACCCAGGCAAAACCTGAGCGAGCTTCTGTGCAGAGTCAGTTTAAACAAAGAATGCAGTAAAGTCTCTGGGGCAATCTTAGTGTTGTTTGCAGCACAGAAGTGATGGCCTTTGCCTTTATTAAAGCATTAATAAGAATGACTCTTGATGAGTCTAATATATTTAGTTGATGCTTATGTCAGTGGGAATATTGGAAATGCTTCTTGTAATAAGTGATGCACTAGCTAGGCATAAATGTTTGAACATTTGACAATGTAGAGTTCAAAATGACATGACTACGCTGTTTAATGTAGCAGTGTGCAATGCCTTTCCTGGGGGCACAGGCTTTGTAATTTCTTTTGAAATGCTGTCATTGGTTTCAGTGGCAAATTATTGGTCATTTGTAATCAATTGTAGGGAAAAGCCAAACCATCTTTTAGGTTACACGTAGCATCTAGAGAATTGGAAATTGTGAAACTATATATTTTTAAAGCTTGTGTTGCTGTGTAAACAGTATGAGCTGCACTTGTAGTGTCTATGGCGTTATTACATTGGGTTATGTGTAATTATTTTCTTTAGGGTTCATTGCGAGGTCACCTCTCCTCCTCACCCCAGAGACCTCTGCATTCCTCTACCAGACGCCGCGGAGATGTGAACCCTGTGCTGCATTTTTTCAGGAGCTTTGTGAGTACACACACACACACACACACATACACTGCGGGAATTAACTGCTGCACGAGATTGGTTAATTAATCACTTAGTTAACTGATAATGAATTAAATAGCTTGTAATATATATTAAATAGCCTATATGCTATTTTACATAGCATGTATGCACTATAGATACTATATCAACCTACATGTTAAATGAAATATTGAAACAAATGACCAGCTACACCATGGGATGAATGGCCACAGATTCGTTAGCCATTCACGACCATGGAATCATGCGCACCTGGTGTGAGAGCAAACACCGAAAAAACACAGAGGAAGCTTCTTCTTGGGGGTCTTTAATTTAAATGTTAAGAGGCTGCTTTTGTGTTCCACAGCTTGCTTTTGATTAGATTTAATTAACTTCAGATTTTCAGGAGGCTTCTTCCCGCACACTGCGCAAGCTATGTTATTCATGACTGCACGCGCTATCCATGGAGACGCCACACCTACCACACCTGATTTCCGGTCACTCCCATCTATACCAAGATCCGTTTGTTCATTAGATAAATCCTCGCTTGAGCTTGGCGGCCATTTTGAGGCCAAGCCTCGCAGTTCAACGCTGTTGGGCCCATTTGTATGAACATATTAGACACTCGTGCTTTGTCGATCAGAATAAAGGACAACACAGTCTACTTACCTCTTCGCCATGCAAATGCTTTACATAATGGATTTATAATGTGCGTGGTGCGGATATAAGTGTTCACACCTTGATAAATCACCCTTGTTACTTTGGACATAAGAATGAGTTTATTAAACTGATACTCCAGTGACATAGTGATGTCGCGGCGCTGCTTAAAACCTCTGGCACGTTTTGCAGGCAGTTAAGTCGAGTGTAATGAATTGTACGAAAACAATGCACGTTCCGCATTTAAATAATTGAACTGTGAATCAAATATTAGTTCTGCGGAAATAAATGACTCGATACGACCTGGAGTTGGAAACTTAGCACTTTTCCCCTCGTTTTTCTGTACGGCTTGATGCAAGGTTTTCCAGGAAACCGTAATTGCAGCGGGGCGGGTGTCCTCACTCCGTTGCATTGCTCGTTAGAAAGATACATGAGCAGCTAAATTTACATATTGAAAAATGAAAAAGAGAGCAGGCCAACAGGAAGCTGTAAGCACTATTCTCTCGCCTTTTTAAAATAAATGGGGTCGCGCTATTCTCCGGTGTGGCTCATCTGGATTGCATCCACTACTGAAAGTGTGTTACACGTCTAGATAAATGGGCTGCTTTTACGGGTAGTGATGAAATGTAAGATTTTACACATTTGTTTTTACCACCCACAGGTGTCCTCTCCTCGTCCCAAGTCAAGGGTAAGTCTCAGTTTCAGTCATTATGTCTTTGTTATGCTTATATGTTTGTATTTGCCATATATTTATATTACAAATGCATACAGCGGTTATGAATTAATAAAGTTGTAGAACTCAGTTTACCATTACATTGTATTCTTCAAAATCTCATTTACACTGACACACCAAGCAGGGTCTCACATCGTGTCAAGAACCCCTACTTTAGTGGGAAAAACTCCATGATATTCTGCTCGAGGCAGAGACATTAACAGGCAATTTTTTAGCAGTCTAAAATTGTACATACATTTTGCATGTACCTATTTTTGAAGCACCTTTGGAAGTATTTATTATTACTGGGATCACAAAAAGAAAAGCTGGTTCAGAAAAGAACTGTAGATTTTGTAAACTAAAAACATTCTAAACTAAACACACACACACACACACACACACACACACACACACACACACACACACACACACACACACACACACACACACACACACATACATACACACAACTGATTTAAAATCCCACGCCTTCACAGCTCACAGTTCAGGGGCTCCTCAGAGTTGTGAGATCCTGTCAATAATGCACACAGCATTACAGAAAAGGGATTTTTTTCCCCACTCACTTTGCTGAATTTTGATTACCCTATGTCATGTTTCTTTCTATCTATCTATCTTTATTTTTTCTTTCTTTCTTTCTTTCTTTCTTCTACATGTGCAGTGGAGGGAACTCTTGGGTCTGGTATGTCACACGAGTTTGAATTGAGCCGTGTTTGCGATCGCGATCATTACCATCGGCATGCCTTTGGGAGGCCACGTTCCTCCCCTCTCTCCTCCATTCTAATAGATTTGTCCTCCTCCTTAACAGTCCTCTCTCTTCCCTGTGTAATAACTGATTAGCGGTTGCAGATATACTGTCCTGTCCACGTCCCTCTGGAGCGCTTGTCAACTTGACACATGAGATCATTTTCAGGGTTCTTTACTAGGTTAAGCTTACTCACTGAAGATTCAATCATCTTTACCAAAGAAATACCCGTTTTCAACCCTTATCAGGATCCGGACGCTGGTGCAATGTAAATTTCAAACAGCATTGTCATCCTGATATCCGGATCGATTTGTCAAGCGGCAAATTCTCTGTGCAAATTTATACTGAAATTATACTAATTATACTGATTCTCGTTTCCAAATTCCTAGCAGTCAGGAGTCTTTTTGATCAGTGTTGTCAGAGGGCAGGCCTCTATGTTTTCTGTAATGCCTAACTATAAAACATCTATCATAACCCTGCCATGACCCTTAATACAGCAAACATACCTGCTGAGGTGCTGACCTGACACCACCGTGCGACATTACGGGATGATTTTATGTGCTGCTGCTGGTGTCATTTTAACTCTCATTTGACCGACGTGGCCAGTTACAGCATGGCCTGAAGCGTCCTTGATAACCAGATGCTGCGTATGAACTGAAGTCAGTTTGTCTTCTGACACTTTCATCCAGAGCGACTCTGTGCTTCTCCGTGATGTTGAAGCAGCGCGGCCTTTTCGGTCACCAGGCCGGTAAAGAACTTTCCTCCTACAGGGGCCTAGACACAGAGCTCAATGTCTGATAAATCTACCTGACACCTCTCTCTCTCTCTCTCTCTCTCTCTCTCTCTCTCTCTCTCTCTCTCTCTCTCTCTCTCTCTCTCTCTCTCTCTCTCTCTCTCTCTCATGTCAATGTCCCTGACTCTGAGTCATTCACTCACCAGCGCCCCCTTCTGTCTTAATCTTGCATCATCTATGTCTACAGTATTTCTTGAAAGGTTTACGTTGCCTAATGAAATCAACGATGTGGCACTGAGAGTCTGTGTGCCAAGCTATAGAGACAATAGCAGGATTAAGGTTATTTAATAAGAATATGCATTTCTCATTACTATATAACTGATTATGAAGCAATCGGGGAATCATTTCCCATCCAGAAACTATCTATGCAGATGTGACGCATTAGCTTTCCTTTGATGAACAAGAACATTAGTGTTGAAGATGCCAACTCAGCAGAGATTCCAGTGTGCTCTTTTGCTCATGTGCCATATTTTTGGTTCCTTTAACCTGGTCCTCCATGTTTCCTACGTATATCAATACCCTCTGTGTCTACACTCAGGAGCATCACCTTTCTTTCTCTGGTTCTTTAGGGATGGGACTCTCCAGATATTATTTAATTTCTTAGTTCCTTTAATGCTACCTCTTAGAGTCTAGCATGGTATTGAAGCATTTTATTGCAGGAAAGAGCTGATAATGTTGTCTTGTAATTCTTTTATACCCATCCACTGTCATACATAAAATAATAATACATGTCTCATAATGTATTTTACATTCATACATTTTCATAGATCAGTTTACAATAAAGTGTAATGTCCATGACTTATTTAAAAATATATAATGTGACGTTTTGTTGTACAACTATGGAAACTATGGACATTGCAGAATGTTATATTGGGGAATGTCTTGTTCATCCAGTTTGACAGACTGGTTGTACATAGTCATGGTGTAACCTACTATTAACTATCTGGAATTGTGAAATATCGTGCTGCGCCTTATTTTATTACAGAACAGCGTGATGTGACTCACACGCAGTGATAACGGCCACGCAGAAGCTCCTGTTGCTTTTGCTCGTGTTGATGTGAGATCTTTCTGCAGGCTTCATCTTCGCCACGTCGCTCAGAGAGCATCAGATCCCCCCACAGACGCCGTAGGGACCAGAATACACTCTCCAAAATCTTCAGCCTGGTGAGCTACTGTGGCACTTTAGCTGAATTCAGTACCCCTGAACGAGACTATCAAACTCCTGAATCTCTGAACTAATCCTATTGGCTGGACAGCTATGAAATGACCACCCAGCTTAATGTTTCTACCTGACTGTGTGTAGCCCATATCCCATGATTCCCTCTGTCCTCATCTGCCTCCTGCCCCTGCTGTCCTCTCACTCACCTGCGATGACCCTAGTCTATCAGATCATTATTCATCACGCCCTCTCCTTTGTTACTCTCTCTATCCCTCGCTCTCTTTCTCTCTCTCTGGAGCGACTTGTGCGTCATGGCTGTTTTGTTCTTCGCTGTCTTCACATTTTCATTACTTATCTCATCTTCAAATCCTCCACAAACAACTGGGACACCTGCTCTGAAAAAAAAAACAAAAAAAAAAACAAAAACAAAAAAGAACTAAAAGGAAAAAAACGTATTTGTTCAGACACATAAAACTCAGCCTGCCCTCATTTTATACGATTCATTCATTGTAGTCCTGATTGCTCATAATCCGTATAAATTCACCTAGTCTCTCTGGGCACTATAATAAACACACCTATCTCATAGTCGCATGCAAAACGATACAGGACTGCATACCATGAGTTTCCATGGTAAATATGTCCGCTGCCCACGACCCCATTTGACCCTTGCCAGCTTTTGAACCTGGGACCAGTTCAGACTGGGTGTTATTCTCAACACTACACAGGGTTGCGGTGGGGTCCTGGGAGTGTGTGCTGGGCTGGTGGGGGTACAGGTGACCTCTGTAAGGCTACAGGGCTGATGGGGGTCTGCACCACAGAAACATCTAGCCCACAGTGGCCGCGTGGTCAGACCCTGCCCTGAGGCAAAGCACAGGAATAAAGCTGGATCAGTCAACTGAGCAACAGATATTATATGGGGTGATAATACACATCGATCTGCACCCATGCAAGCTGTTTATAATGACCTCCTAAAGTTCTCATAAAGTAATGGTGAGGAACAGATTGGCCCATGCATGAATGCCCTAACAGAGCAATAGGACCACATGGTGTGAACCAGAGAACAACAGAGCAATGTTTCACTTATCTTTATTGTCGTTTCACAGAACTTTTTCTGGCTTTGGTGCTTCTGGCTGGATTCCTGTAAAGCTGTCCTGTTGCAGTACTGTAAATAGACCACTTCATCTGAGCTAAAGCTAATCGATTAAAGTAGGATACCATAGCAACACAGCAAATTTTGAGATGCTAGCTGTCCAGTCATGTAGAGACTACCCTCTGCACAGTCCTAAAATGTGAAGCATCCTCCCACAAAAGTGAGCTTAAGTTAGCCAACTACAATTGATTTTTTTTAAGTAGTCTTAAAAATTGGTTTCAGCATGACAGAAGCATGAGATTCTTTGCAGTGCTTCTATAAGAGGTGTAGCTACTAGGCAGTAGGTTTGTTACACTCAAAAGACCAGAAAAGGTTGCAAGGTAATGTTGTGTTGACATTGCTGTGGACACAGGTCCGTACGTGATCGAAAGGTGAAAGCTTGCTATGAAAGCAGCGCATTTTATCATAATTGTCATCAAGACTCAGACAAAAACATAAGAATCAGTGGGTTTAGGGGAATTAAGAAGCATTTAGTTTTTGTAGGAATGTCTTCAGATTACAGAATGTCATTTTCATATTTCTATTCATGTATATGATTAACAACATAATGAAATCAATTTGTCAGCTGTCTCAAGGTCATTTGAACTGGATTGTATATACAAATGTAGATATCCCTCACGACTAAAACCATGTGCAATATGGCAGCTGTATCTCTGTGCTCATAAATCCACGTCTCTTTTTCAGTTTGCAAACCCAGCAAAGTTGCATCATGACATTCAGGCCTGGATATCATCTCGATCTACCTCAGTGTCTAATGAGGTCATTTCTTCCCCCTAACAGGGCAATCTTTCCGCGTGCAAACCTAAACCTGCGCACGTGCCCGTGTCATGTCGCGCGACGGCGCGGCGATAGCCCCAATGAACCTTACACTCATCGCTCAAGCAAAGCGAGTGATCAGAGTAAAGTCTACATGTCATTTCCTTGAGATTGGCCGCTGGGCCTTATCGCCGCTAGCAGGAGGCGTCTGCGATCCAGGACCAGTCGCGCGGCGTCTTCTATTCCGCGCGCTCTGGGCCGTACGGAGAGCCGCGATAACGACCTCTCCCCTCCCTCCTGTGCTCCTTTCTGCTCACAGGGAGAAAGTCGATCTCGCTCTCCACCCAAACGCTGGAGCACCATCTTCTGAGCCCGCCTCCGACGCGAGAGAGAGCCGGGTGGAGGAGCGGGGAGAGGAGGAAGAGAAGGAGGAGGAGAAGGGGACCGAGGGAGACGAGTGCACCCACCCCACACACTCACACGCCACTACGACTTTAACCGACTAACATCGGCCACCTCCGCCCGTTAGACAGACGCAATCCTGGTATCCGAACTGCGACTGCGGGGTTCCGAAGGGGGCCGCGTGCAGCGCTGTGCATGCCAAAGTGCTTTCGACACTTGTGACGGTTCTTTAGCTCGTGCGTCAATTTTCTTTTTCATTACCTTTCACTCCTTCTCCTGCTCTTTGAACACATATAATGCGCTTCCGAGATTGTGGCAGTGCAGAGAAAAAATATTGCCTAAAAATTGGATTTCATCTGGACCGATACTCGCAGGAAGCGCGTCGGCAGGGGCGTTTAGTACATTCATACGAACACGCGGCGATTTCCCGCGAAAGGGCATTCAGTGGGCAGCACGTGGGCGTCTGCAGGAGTGCCTGTGACCACGGGTCTCCCCGACACTTGAGTTTGAATCTGTAGCGGCAGCGGAGATGGCCGTCGAAGGTTTGATTTGATCCTGACCCGTTCAGAAGCACTGCTGTGTAGGTTCATCCCCCCACAAGCGTTCAGCTGCTCCAATAAAGCGGTCAGCACCCTGCTTTACTCTTTCTGTTCTTTCTGTTATGATATTTGAAATGCATTTGCCTTTTCTGTGTTATTCAGCATATGTGTAGTGACCTCTAATCCGTGTAATACTGTGAGTTTCTTCTTTTATGTAAGTCCAGCGTATTTGTGGAAATCTATATGGTCTTCATAGTTGTAAAGTGTCTTGATATGTACAGTTTGTTCCTTCTATGTTGAGATGTCTGCATATAAGGTGTTGAGTGGTGTTTTGAGCTTCTTTGAAGGTTATTTACTTTAACAGTTGGTGTTGTATATTCATAACACCTGATATCATATTTGAAACACTATTTGATTATTAAACAGGGGAAATTGCATTTACAATTACAATAGGTACTAAAAGTGAAGTCTTTAAAGTCCAGATTTAGAATGACTGCCCTTAGATTGCACTGTTGGAGTGAAACGCTAACCACCATCATTTATTTTAATGGCCTAGAACAACCACGTGTGACGCTAAGTGTGCAGAAGTGCATTTGTAAATGCTTGATACATTTACTGAAATATTGTGCGAGTATGTATTATTGATTAATTATGAGTGCATAATATATCCCAAAGAGAAGAGAGGCTGACATGTGGGACGTCAGGGCTTGAGGCCGGCACTGAAGGTGTGGGATGGGAAACGGAAGTAGATGTTGGACACGAGCACGCCGGACGTTGGGGATGGTGAATACGGAAGAGAGAGGCAGGGTTCACTTAGCTCGCGTGATCTATACGCTACTGTTCATAATGTGTCCTGTGTTAATGTTTTGTGTCTTGTAGACCATTTCTGTGTGTGCTGTTCCTGATTGAGTGCTGAATACACAGTAAATGGCAGTTACACTCCCCTTCAGAGCTGGATATATCCAAAATGGTGCTAAAGGCGGAGAATATTTAAATGGCCGAGTTTCCAGATTACAGTGTGTAATACTTTTAACGATCGCCCAATAAGTAACAACAAATAAAGATTTTTTTAATGTATGTATATTTGTTACGTGTGTGTTATTACATATTTCTGCTGTTTACAAAAATGTTCCAACCATGTACCAGCCAGTGAGCACAACACGCAGCTTGGAGATCATCTAAGTTTGAATTTAGCTCACCTGGGTAAGTGAGTGAAACCCCAAGAGCTTCTAAAGGAACAACTGGGCTGTTTCTTTAAGTCAACATGTCCAGTGTAAAGACTGTCATTACAATTTTGTCTTCTTTTTTTCATAGTTAGATATTTCTAACTTGTCATAGAGACTGATAGTCTGAAAAGTATTATTTAAAAAAATTATTTGAAATCTAAATATTACCTTGGGGAAACAAAAGTTATGATGTTGAAAATGAATGGCTGTATATATTCATATATACATGGCTTTAGCGGTTCGTGTTTATTTTCAAAATATGGTTTTAAAAAAGTCCCACAGCAACATAGTCATTGTTTTACTAAATAAAATTTTTTCTATATATTTTGGAGATAGTAGCAGAATGCCCTAAAATGTATCCGTCCTGTGTTCTGCAAAAAAACAAAGCTGTTGCATTTTTTTACCACACAATTATACTCTTTATTCTTTCAGAGATGAGGCGCACCGTCGTGTACAATGCGTAAAAGCTTGGCGGCTACTGTGAGAGACGCTGTGAACGCTCCCAAACACCCCACAGATTGTACAAATTGACTTCCTCTCGTCTTCAAAAGAGACAGAAAACGCTGCCGTGCAATAACACGCACACACGTTCCTAAAGAAGACAGGTAGCGTCACACAAACCCAACGACGAGCGTCAGTCGGGTATGATTGCTGTGAGAGAGCGCCCTCTCGTGGTCTTTCAGAGTACCAGCTATAGCATTTTTTCAAAGATTTGGTTTACGTACGGACGTTCAATAGAAAATATGAAGTTATCACTAAATGACTAAAGTCATTGAATTTTGTGCGACGTGTTGTACTGAGCATATAAACATAATAATGACCAGCTATATGCTGTTTGTTAGAAATACATCCTTCTCAGGGTATATGAAACAAGTAACACCTTATGCACAGGCCGCTGACACCAGATTTGTAAAGCCTCACGTTTACAAAATAAACGTTGTGCCATCTCTCAGACGGGTTGACTAATTAATTATACCTGCTGGTTTGATGTAATTAGCAGAGCCAGGTGATTGGACAAAAATCCAATCGTTCTGAACTTCAACTTTACACCTTTGCTTAATAATGTCGTGACTGCAAACGACTAACGGGAAAAACTCATTGTTTACGTGATTGCCCATGACATCATCACGTACTATGGCAACATTACTTATTTAGCGTCCAGTGCCTGCACAGCTTCTGAGAAAAGACGCGGTCAGCTAGTCGGAGCTGACAGGGCTCTTAGTATGGGATGTCCACCATGTTAGAGGCAGGGCAACCTGACCTCTACACCACTATATATATTCGGATTCGGGACTATCAGAGCCAAAGACATGTAGGCAGGTTCTTCTTCGGTGACCCTGCTCGGTAACAGGCCACAGATTTAAGTACTGCTACAGCGTAAGGAGAAAGCATGCATCGCTCACAAAAAGGTCTAATTTTATTGTTTCCCTGTTTCCGTGCTAACATATTTTATGTTACCATGTATATTTTAATGTGAAGTGCTACCAAGACTAATGGAAGTACTATTTTAACCAGTTCTAAAAATACAGTGAGAACAATTTTGAACCTTTTTTTCCCTCTACCATGTGATCGCAGGCTTCATGCTGGCCGCCAGCTCTCCAGTGACAGACCTGGTCATGTAGAGCCTCATATGAACCAGCAGAGAGCGCCGTTGAGCAGAGAGCGCCACAAACCAGAGAGAGGCTTATTTACTGAGCCTACAAGCAGCACAAATTGCACTTCTCTTGTTCATTGCTGCAACCAATCGGTTCCCCCCGTCACTGTAGCTGTCTTTGTGCACGCCGTGCACGTGCAAGAACATATAGGCACAAAGGCTGCGTGTGTCTCAGCTCGGAGATCCATCTCTGTGCAAGATGCTGTTCTGTGAGTGGTAGGTGCATGAAGAGGATGTTGAAGGCCAAGCTCAGCTCTTCTCCTGCGCTTCGCCACTGGGGCTGCTGCCGTTTGCATGTAGCACCAGTGGGGATGTGACGGAGCGGGGGTGGGGGTGGGGTGGGGGTTGTTGTCATGGTACATCTCTCCCTAGTGGAGGATGGGTTAAGTACTCAGGGATTTCCAGCAGAACAAGACTCCGCACCAGCCGGACCATCTGCCTCCCTCCCTCCCTCCCTCCCTCCCTCCCTCCCTCCCTCCTTCCCTCCTCTCTCCACTCTCCTCCTCCTTCTCGTCTGTCTCCATGAGGGGTGACTTGGATTATGCTTAATGAAAGCAGCATTAAGACTATTAAAGAGCAGCCTGCACACACAATCACACACACACATGCACACACAAACACATACATGCACACACACACACGCACACACACACATGCACATGCACATGCGCACAACGCACTTCATTTAACGCCGACTACACGGGTCAGTCACGAGAGCCATGGGTTCCGTCTTCATCAGATGTGCAACAGACACCTTCATTAACACCGAAGGCTGCTGCGGCTACCCTGACATGCAGGAGATACATGGGAGGAGGCAGAGATGTGGCACCTGTCTAGCCCGAGATACTAGAGGCGCAGAGGCAGGAATCCATCAGGTGGCTTCAGAGCGGGGGAGCGGAGACCGAGGGGGGGGGGCAGCAGCCGTGCGGCGGGAAGCAAACATGAAAGCCCTCCCCGAACCTGTGGCCAAGCCCAGCCCGGCTTCTGCTCGGGAGTAATGACATTTAAACACGGCGCGCTCACGTGCCTCGCGCGGCCTAACGAAAGCAAGGCTATTAGACGGTGCTCCTGAGCAGACAGAACGAGGAAATACGACCTGCTGCATTCCTCTTACGTAGCTCTAATGAAGTCTATCTCCTGTCCCAAAACTAATTACAGGTACAAAGAGACCCTGCTAGATGAAAGGACGTATGTCCTGATGGATGGTGTGGGATGCACAAATGCGATTTCTGCTGTAATTGCCAACAGAGAAGCACATGCAGCAGGAAGATTTCTGAGTGATTTTGTGGCAGTTATGTAGGTGGTTTACAACGGCTGGACACACACGCACACAAACAATGCAGTATGTGATATCGAGGGAGGGTTCTGTCAGAGATACACAGACTCATTCATGCTACCCTCCAAAGAATCTTCAGTCTACGTGAACACCCCTGAAACTGTAAAATGGTAATTACAACATATTTAAGCTCATGATATATTTCACAGGTCTACTGTTTAAACAGGCCGTTAATCGTTTAGACAGCTATTTTGACAGATTTATCACCACGTAACATTGCTTTAGTTTGCATTATGGTCTATTTCTTAATTTAAAACAGAACAAACCTGATTTTTTTAAATCATATGTTCTGATATATCAAATCATCCAACATATCTGTCCTATAGCCCTGCTGCGGAAACAAGAGAAGATTGTTCTGCACCATTTCCCAGGGTTGAAGTCTAGTGTGCCTGGGTAGATTAGTCTAGTGTGCCTGGGTAGATTAGTCCTGGGAGCAGAGCGTGAGGTCCGGCCCCTCCCCCACCACATATGACGAGATACTCCCAACTTTCTGCTGTCACAGCAACAGGCCAGACTAGGCTGTCGACATCACAGAATAAGGGGCCTGATTGAGTCGACAGGGAGGGGGGATTGTGGTGATCGCCCATAGGCCGACGTGATTTAGAAACCACCTCTTTTAGCAACTATTTATGATGCTAAAGCCGCAACCTGTGCTTTATGTGAGGAAAACAAGATGATTTTTTTTTTTTGGCAAAGAGTTCAAGCAATCCTGAAAAATGGTTATAATATTGAAGATGATACTGTGTAACATCTGGTTTTGTTTTAGTCTCTGAAGTGTAATGTGTTAATCTTTTTTAGGGTTAAGGGACTGATGTAATATTAGTAGGAACATTGGGCTGTAAAGTAAATCAATAAATTAAAGCTACGATATGTTCAATGTTACTTTGTTTAGCTTTGGGGGAGATTTGATTCACCATGGCGATGATGTTTGAGTTGGGATGGGGTAAATTTTAAGTAAGCCCAAAGAAGTCTAATGTCTAAACATTATTGCTGTCCTGAGAACCTTGAAGCCTCTGAGGTGAACAGGAAAACGTTACACATAGGCACAGGAGCCCCTGAACTTTGACCTGAGGGCGGAGTATTCTCAGACCACTTCCCCCATTCCTCCCCCATTCTCCCATCACCATAAGAAAGACCCTAAAGTCAAAGCAGACAGACCCCCCCCCCCCAAAAAAAAAAGAAAAGAAAAAGAACTTCACAGTAAATTGCTTTAGAGGACAGCAAACTGCAGTTTTGAGTTTTATTTATATCAAGCATCCAAACAAGGGGTTACAGAAAAAATTAGATCATTCAGCAAGATGAACTACATGGCGTTTGAGACCAATGCGAACAATGTCTTCTCTTTTTTTTCCTGTGACAGTGTGTGAGAAACTGCTAACTGGTATAATGTGGAACGAACAGCGCGATGGATAAAATCCTGACATTGTGCTTAAACTACAGATGCTTAGCGAGTAAGCAGAGATACGTTAACAAATATCAGCAGTTGCACAACCGTGGGACACATTTATAATACATTTGAGATAAGAGCTCGTCTTCCTCTGCAGCAGTCTGCAGTGTTCTGGACACCAGCTCCTCACCCTCATCTCGGTCCTCCTGTACCCAGACCAGAGGCACATTCGTCTGTGCTTTTGTGTTTGTTCGTGGGGAAGGGGTGGGTGATGGGGGGGGGGGTGAAAGAGTTCAGACCCACCCCTCCCCCCAGCAGGAAAAAAAACATCAATCTACTCGTGTTCACACTCCCAAGTACATCCCAACACAGGCCTGTGAAGCTACTCCACCCCCTCTATCGTAAGTTGACGGTACCGGTCATAATTTCTGGAGCTGTGTTTTGGGACCCACATGTTTAGATCAAGAAAAAAAGAGAATTAAGTTCTTACAAATGATTACGGAAACCTCCTACAATAAACGGGTGGATGTGATATGCAGACGTATGATTGTGCTGATGGGTTGATTAATGACTACAGCTAGACCTGCACAGTGTGCTTGGTGACTGATGATGGGGGTTAATGACGCCGTGGCATTAAGTATCAGTGTGGTAACCGGAGAGCGCGGAGTCAGGTTGCATGCCGTTTCAGACACATGGCTCATACTAGAGTATTGTTTAATGTCAGGGCGAGGCGCGCGGCTCCGGGAGCCGCGGCGACAGCTGTCACGGCCACTGGCGACGGCCCGGTAATGACGCTCCTGAGACGTATCGGGTCGCTGCTGTAATTCTACTGCACGTCCTGAGGAGACACTGTACCTTCCACCTCAATAACCGGGCAGCATGATACGCTGGAAATGTACAATATGTCAGCTCAGGAAAAGAGCCATTTCTTTATTTATATATTCATTTACATTTCCGTTAAAATTGTGAGTTTTCAACAGCCCGTTTTTTTTTTGTTTGAAAGAAAATGCCCGATGTAGTAATGGGGTTTATGTAAATCAATTCAATTAAACACACAGGGAAGTAGTAAAACGCGGAGCACTATCATTAAAGTCACTAATCTCTACAAGTATTTGTATTATTGGTTAAGTAATATTGGTTAAGTAATTATTAAGTAATAAGTATTTGCATTATTGGTTTCTTTTTCACAGTAAAAGTACCTACACTGTGTTTTTCTTTGAAGTAAAACGAGTATATTACAGATAATTACATAAGAAAAACTGGCATCCAGCCACGTGTAATTGCTACGTGTAGCTTATTAACTGGTCTACCTATACCAACGGGGGAAAGTTGGAACAGATGTCGAATAGGCTGCGTCTTCCTAATCTAATTACAAATGCATTGCGAATAAACTTCCTTAATCCCAAACTATCAACACATGTTTGAAACAAAACAGTGGTGAAACTATCAAAACGCGACTGGACCGAACCTGACGGCAGAAGGCCCACTCGCGAGTCTCCTCCATCTCCAGACTTTCCGCATCACAACTTTCTGCTGAGCAGACAATAGTGGATGGAAACGGGGAGGGACCATCGCAGCTCCAGGTGTCGCACTAAACACGGAGCATTTCGCTGTCGATCTGCCCGAGATTATCGCTGGTGTGATCGCATCGATTCCTCCGTGTGGAAGTTCAAATCGGACGACCGTCGTCGCGGTTTGCAGTTTTACTGATTAGTGGACTTAGGGGAAAGAGCGCCTTTGAAACTGGATGCGGTTCGGTTTGTCACTTCCATCCAAACCCCCGGAGTGTCACCTTGCATTTGTTGTGAGCCTCCCTCTCTGAACTTCATTACGTCATTTGCATGCCCCGAGGTAAGTTTTACGATCGTATCGCTTATGTAGACTACTTTAAGAAACACTGCGACGTAAATCGGCTGTCCGTTGGTCTTCGTTATGAGGACCACTCATAACCCACTTTGAGGAGAGAATCGCAATGGATGATTTTGGAGTGAGCAGCCTTGGCAATCAGTCGACGATGTGAACCGCTTATGTTATAACGAAACAGACAGCACCAATGGGAATGGGATTAAGATTAAACGCGATATCAAACTTATTTCAGA
>NC_135216.1:24068482-24075982 GCF_052324685.1 Brachyhypopomus gauderio
ATAATTTGTGTATTACTCAACCTTTAAGTTATTGATTGACTCTGTCTGATTGCCTCAGTGTTTAGAACAGGCTCTTGTATGATCATTAGTGCTGCACCAGCTCCTGGTGGGGGTTATAAGACCAACAGAAGAACCTTCTACTGCTGCACGCAAACCATAAATCTGCAGAGTAAAGCCGACAGCTCATGCTGAAAACAAAATGCGTTCTGCCACTCACACGGCAACTTAGCAAGACGTCAACATCACTGTTACAGATCTGTCCTCATGACTTTACAGACGTCAACATCACTGTTACAGATCTGTCCTCATGACTTTACAGATGTCCGCATCACTGTTACAGATCTGTCCTCATGACTTTACAGATGTCAACATCACTGTTACAGATCTGTCCTCATGACTTTACAGACGTCAACATCACTGTTACAGATCTGTCCACATGACTTTACAGATGTCCACATCACTGTTACAGATCTGTCCACATGACTTTACAGACGTCAAGATCACTGTTACAGATCTGTCCTCATGACTTTACAGACGTCAACATCACTGTTACAGATCTGTCCACATGACTTTACAGACGTCAACATCACTGTTACAGATCTGTCCTCATGACTTTACAGACGTCAACATCACTGTTACAGATCTGTCCTCATGACTTTACAGATGTCAACATCACTGTTACAGATCTGTCCTCATGACTTTACAGACGTCAACATTACTGTTACAGATCTGTCCACATGACTTTACAGACGTCAACATCACTGTTACAGATCTGTCCTCGTGACTTTACAGACGTCAACATCACTGTTACAGATCTGTCCACATGACTTTACAGACATCAACATCACTGTTACAGATCTGTCCTCATGACTTTACAGATGTCAACATCACTGTTACAGATCTGTCCTCATGACTTTACAGACGTCAACATCACTGTTACAGATCTGTCCACATGACTTTACAGATGTCCACATCACTGTTACAGATCTGTCCACATGACTTTACAGACATCAACATCACTGTTACAGATCTGTCCTCATGACTTTACAGATGTCAACATCACTGTTACAGATCTGTCCTCATGACTTTACAGACGTCAACATCACTGTTACAGAACTGTCCACATCACTGTTACAGATTTGTCCACATTACAGATGTCTACATCACTGTTACAGATCTGTCCTCATGACTTTACAGACGTCAACATCACTGTTACAGATCTGTCAACATCACTGTTACAGAACTGTCCACATCACTGTTACAGAACTGTCCACATCACTGTTACAGATTTGTCCACATTACAGATGTCTACATCACTTTACAGATGTCCACATTACTCTTACATATCTGTCAACATCGCAGGGTGTTTTTTGTTATATAAACATAACAGATGTAAGTCCAGTAAGCAGAATCTATTTGTGTAACGTCCTTATTCATCGAGCCTTGCTGGGTTTGTTGTGGTATGTGGTGTGACACAGTTTGTTCAGTGTCCATGTTCTCACATAGCAGCCTACAACACAAACCCCAGGAGCAGGGCCAGGCCAGGCCATGGTACAGCACTGTGAGCCTCATTTGCATTACCTGTGGAAGGGACTTGTCTGTCTGCTAGCCTTCTGTCTTGGACATGTTTGCAGGCCCTATGTTTCTGCATTATATGTCATTATATTGTAATAATAACATTATTATTTCTGTATGAAGAGAAGTGCTGTAAGAGCTTACACTGCCTGTCTGTCATAAGATTGCATGTTTTATTTCCTCTTTCTATTTTTTTTTTGCTTTCTGTGATATAGTCATGGTGTCTATTGTTGTTGATTTTTGTGAGTGTGTGTGTGTATGTGTGTGTGTTGGATCTGCTATCAGCTGTGTTGGGCAATTGGTCAGGCCGGTAACTGGTGGTGGCCTTGGCGCTGGTGGGTTGGCAGCAGTGAACATGAAGAGAGAGAGAGAGAGAGAGAGAGAGAGAGAGAGAGAGAGAGAGAGAGAGAGAGAGAGAGAGAGAGAGAGAGAGAGAGAGAGAGAGAGAAGGATAAGAGCTGGCTAGGCAGGGCACAGCAGTAGGTCACACTACAAAGCATGGCTGCGTGGAGATGTCTTCCTGTTCAGCGTTCCAAGTGAAACCGGCTGGCACTGCCCCCACTATGTGGCTCTTTCTCAGCCACGTCAAACGACCTCGCCGCGGACGTCACTCCCTCCCCAGATGCTTCCCTCCCGCCTCCCGCCCGCTCGCTGAGCTTGAATCTCTGATAGGGAGATTCACACAGGCCTGGCGAAATTCCGTCGATGGCCATCGCTGCTTGGACGTTCGGCTAGCGTCTCAACCCTCCGCCGCCATCGTGCATGAGCGGGGAGGCAGAGTCACGCCAAGCAGATGCGCTGTTATCTAACGCCTCGCGTGGAGCATCGCCAGAGGGGTCCATGTAACGCGCTTCCAGCTTTCATTTTTACTACGACTATTAAGTGGCCCTTCCGCGGAACTAGACCACTGCTACGCCATCCCTGAATAAAGATTAAGAAACGCGCCAGCTCTTATTCTGGCTGAAGGAGCATGCTGGTTTCTCGCTAACGTCGGGTTCCAGGTTCCCAGCGACAGAGGGGACCCCACTGACAAAACACTGTCAGTACATTAAAACACACCCTTTATACAGGCAGCATCCCTGCCTACATGCAGCAGGCCTGCTATAAATATTTGCTTCTGGTGTGTCAGTTGCACAATGGATGTGATTGCGTGTGGACACGAGCTAACTGGAATTCGGGGATGTCGAAGGTGTGTTCCCTTAAATTATTCAGAGTTTGGCTTGTCCACAAAGGAACATGCAAACACCCAAGACGGTTCACCTGTTTATTTCGTTGTTGGTGGACTCTAGTGTATGTATCTGCACACCCAAGTAATAATCCACAGAAAGATGTTACATTTTAGAGTGTTAGGGGTTAAGCAAGGGTGGACAAATAACTGGGTCAGTTGAGGAAAGGATTAAACATTAGCACTGCACGGTATATTGTGCGATAATCATAAGATCTGCCTCTGCTGTGTTGACCTGTCATTGTGCAAATGTTTTGACCAACCTGAGACGATCCTGGGGAGTGTTCTGTGCGAGCCTTCGTTAAGCAAGGCGTGCACGTGAGCCAGCAAATGTGGAATTGGTCTTCAGCAAGATCACATTAAATGTTCATTGCAAGTATACATGTCAATATTGAATATCTTAGTCATAGTGATATCGCAGTGCAGCACTTTGGCCCATAGCCTGCCGCTATGCTAGTTAAATTCCCTATGTGTCAAACTGATAGGGAACATCAGTAAATCTGTACAGCTTAACATCTGGCTCTGTGAGAAAGCATGCAGAGGTTATTAATAGTACCAGCTCCAGGGATTTCCCTTTGAAAGGAAGAAAGTCACTATTCAGAGCCAAATATCCCATGTCAAGAATGGTGCTTTTTGAAACTCGGAGCCTCCTGCAAATTGCTCAGGGTTATTTGTAGTGGTTTACATTTGAAAGTGTAAGCACGCCCATGGCAAGTCTCTAGACTGGAGACTCTCTAGAAGCATAACCATTCACTCTCTTGATCTGTGAAGAGTAGGCTTCTGTTAGTGTCCAGTTCTATCAGTCATGCATCAATTCACCTACTGGTGAATTTGCCTTAGTTTTCAAAACGCTACCAGTGGAGTCAAAGCCCTCGCTTGTCTGGTCTGCTGGTTTGAATGTCTGGATTGTGCAGCTCGACTTGGTGCTAGCTGAACCTCGGTCCCCTGAAAGCCACGGGCTTCTCAATCGCCGTTCTTTGAATTAACTGCACGTCTGTTCAGGCTGTTTCACATCTCGCAATCTTGGGGAGACACAGCGTCACCAGTGTCCAGCATGTGGACGTCCCACAGAGACACAGCAGTGTCTCTCTTGGCCCACCCCAGACTTCTGTTTCTGTGGTTGCCTACTTTGGGTGGGGGAGATTAAATCCCACTGATAATCCCACTGCTTTTGGAAGTGGCCGTCCAGCTGGAGTGGCCTCGGGCCCTGACGTGCGGCATGTCTCAGAGACGAGACACTCCTCTGGCTCCTGTGTGTCTGAATCAAGGGAACAGTGTACATTTTCATTCTTCTGAACAGCTTCAGCACATCCATCCAACATTCTGTGAGAGTGCCTCCTGCGTTTGGAGCCGTTTTGATATTTTTAAATAGAATCCACCAGTGACTAGGGCGATTTGAAGATATGTGGGTGTCATTTATGAGGCATTATGTGGGTGGAAATCCACACGTGCTTTGCTAGGATATTTGGTGTTGGCTTTCGTTTGCCAGTGCAGTGCCCATACATTGCCCTGGGGTGCCTTGCTTCATTTCTGATCAGGCATTGTTCAAAGGCATCCCTGTTCTTTAATATGAGAAGCTACTGTAAATGACAAAGGACCAAATTTCAAGGAAAGTAATATTATTCAATAATACTACTCAAAATAAATAACCGAACGATAATGAAGAATTTGAGAATGTAAGAATGAAATAACTTTTTGGCCAACTGTTTTTTATTTTTTTTTGTTTGTTTGCATAAATTAGTGCCATGGAACAAAGGCTCAAATGTCCTGTTACTCTAGCCTAGAAATGCCTGTCAGAATTGCCTGTGGTCGGGGTGTTTAATTAATAACCACCAATATGTCGACACAACATTGTAATTTCACTCTAGGGATTGCTGTTCCTGTGGTATTGTTGTCAAAAAGTGACAAACTAAAATCTCTTACAGGAGGATGTGTGGTAGGCATCCTCTGTACTGCCTGATCAAAATTCCACCCTATTGTTGCACTCTGCTTCTCGTTTCATAAACAGGAAGTCAGAACTCTCAACTCAGAGCAAAGTGAAATTACCACATGCACAGATACACACACACACACACACACACACTCACACACACACACACACACATACACACACACACACACACACACACACACACACACACACACACACAAGACAGATGGGAGATAGGGTGAGATGCTTGAGAAAGATAGACCCTCTGTGGACAGAGCAGAGACAGGAACAGAGAGAAAGAGAGATGGCTTTCAGGGTATTAGATTACTGTTTCTTACAAGGCTTACTAAAAAAGCTCTTATGGGACATCAAACAGGTCCTTCTCCACACACAGCAATGGTGAATCTTGCGCCCAAACAATCCTGAACCCTTTGCTTTTCTCTGATTAAACAAAAGAGGTCCACATTCTTCAACAGTTACTTTCAAAATCTTCACAGCCTCTTTCCTGTAACACTAATCCAAGCGGAGGAAATACCATCTTGTTATGTTTGGGAGCGCTTGTATCATTTCTGTTTTAACTCGGCCGGGGCTTCATTGTTCTGCAGTGATAAACAGTATTTGGAGAGACGCTGCCGTGTGAACTCGGCATTAATAAATAAGCGCCGAGCGGAACAATGCGGCCTGCGAGAGGTGCACCTGGCTCCTGGCCCTCCACCCGCCTCCGTGACCGCCATGGTCGCCGCCAAGGTCAGGCGTCCTCACGGAGGAACGCCGCGGTAGCTCCGTCGTCTTCGGCTCCGGTCGAGCTGGGGCTAAAACCTCCGAGTCTTATTTTTCGGAAGACGCAGGGATAATGTTCCGCTGCGCGGTGATCGCGCTTGCATTATGCAAGTTGCTTTCGGTCAGCTCTACTTTTGAGTGCGTGTGTGTTTTTCTTTCTTTCTTTTTTTTTTTGCTGTGATCGCCCTCGCTATATTTATATCTGGGTCAAACTTAAGAGTATAAACTGCTGTTAGGCTGGACTAATAAAGGCCGTTAACCCCAAACTGCCTCAGAAGAGCTGTTGTGCAGTTTATTTGTTTATTTATTTATTTATTTATTTAAACGTGAGAGATATCCCCTATCTACAGCCCACATGACGAAAATAGCCAGAGTATTTATGCTTATGTTGAATGGCGTTAATACCAATTCACGCTCATCCCTGCAATGAACGCCTGTATTCAAACTGGTTCCTTAAAAATGACAACTGGTAGAGAAATGCTGGCTGTAAATAAATAGTCTTGATGCCAACCAGTCTAACATGTTCATGATGTCTACGTGTGGTGTGTAGGATAACCGAACAGGCCTGATTTCAGTGGCTAAAATGGTTAAAGTAGGTAAAGTGGTTTCTGCTTTTGTTTCGGTACAAACTGTTTCCAAAATAGACATGCTAATATCCAGAGTAGACATGGTGCTGCTAAGATGTGTATCTAGAAAGAGCGTGAGAGAAACTATGGGAGCTGACCTTAGCATGATAATCTAATCCCTGTTGAGAGAGCTTTTTTTAGTTAATGCCACCAGATTATAGTCCAGCTCCAAACCACACCAACCAAAACAGAGCGTGAACCAGATATTCCCTGTCGGTAACAGTCTGTAACCTTCAGAGACAAAGAGAAAAGAACAAACTGATTAAAAAAAAAAGATGGGCAGGGTATTTCAGAACAGATGTGGCGGACGCAGAGCTGCAGATGGGCGAACAGGTGCATACAGTGAATATATATTTCAACAATGAAGATCAGACTAGGTTACATTGTGGTCTAGGGAGATCTGTCTTTTATTTCATTCCAATGTAATGGTCACTTAAAACTGAGATGTTTTCTTAGCTGCTTGACAAAAATCCTCATTTGAATTTGAAATATTTCCTATTGCCGTAAAAGCGTTAAGCACTGGAGTCTGTAAATCACTAAAACCCAATATTAGCACCAGATATTGAGTGTGGTCCTCTGTGTGTGGACTTTGAAGAAGGACTCCTGTGGGAGAATATTTTCCAGCTGTTTGCTGTTTACAGTTGCGAAGGAGTTTAGCAGTTTCTTCTCACGTCATTTTCTTTTCTGCAGTGCTAAAAACTCTCTCAGTACCAGAAATTTCAGTTCTTGCATCCAGACTGTACGGCACATGTATTTATGGGTACTTAAGACAGGGTGTGTGTGCGTGTGTGCTTAAAACAGAGCTTGCCGGAGCTGTAGTGCGACGTCATGCTGTCATTAGCAACACGAGAGAGTTTCGGTGTTATACTGTCATGTTGTCATCACCGATGCTGAAGAGACTCAGCGTTACGTAAACTTGACCGATGGCTCTCTTTCCTCCTGACATCAAAGCCCAGCAGGCGCGTGACCGCTCTCTCCCGCCCGTTCTGCCTTCGCGCTGAGATCACGTAGTTCCGACCTTTGATTGGGCAGCGGGCTCAGTCTTTTTAGAGAGCAGGGAAGTTTAGTCGAAGGCACGGCGATGAAAACAGGGTGTTTTCAGCTGGGTGGAAAGGCACAGACGGTAGATCTGAAGGCCGGTGGGCTGACCTACCGAGGTGTTGGCCAGGAAGAAAAAAATTGGAATGCCAACTGACAAAGGAATCACTGACAGAAGCGAAACGACTTAGAAGGACCAAGTCATTAAAAAAAAGCAAAAGACGTAAACCTTAGTGATCTGTTCGATTTCAGCTGACGCTGTTATTAGCTGTACATGTGGGCTGTGAACGGAGACCGTATCTTATGCATCAGACGGCACGTACACA
>NC_135216.1:24085982-24140982 GCF_052324685.1 Brachyhypopomus gauderio
CGCAGCCAGGCCGAGCTGGAGCTGCACATGCAGGAGCTCCACGACGCCGGCGCCGAGGGGCAGGCGCCGGCCCGGCCCGACGGGGTGGCGGCGGGCGGGGAGGACACGACGGCGGAGGAGGGCGCCGGTGCGGACGAGGCGGAGGATGAGGAGGAGGAGGGCGAGCCGGGGAAAGGGGAGTTTTCGTGCGAGCGCTGCGACCAGGTGTTTGCGCGAGCGTGGTCCCTGCGAGCTCACGAGAAGAAGCACCAGGGCGCCGCCCACCACGGCTGCCGCACCTGCGGCCGGCGCTTCCGCGAGCCCTGGTTCCTGCGCAGCCACATGAAGAGCCACGGCGGCCGGGTGCGGCCCAGGGGCGACCCCGAGCAGCAGGCCACCGTCAACGAGGTGCCGCAGGACGAGGGCGTCATGGCGCACGCCGCCTGCCTGTACGAGCTGTGCGGCAAGTGCGGAAACTTCTTCCACAGCCGCAAGAGCCTGCGGCTGCACGAGCGGGTCCACAAGGGTGCCGAGCAGGGGGCGGGGCATGGGGCGGGGCAGGGGGCGGGCGACGCCCATGCCCACTCCCCCCAGCTCACCAAGAGGCGATTCCTGGAACAGCTGAACCTAAAGGCAGCGGGGGACGCGGAGAAGGTGTCGGCGGGGAACCTCGGCAAGCGGATCCCTGAACTTGATCCAGTGAGCAGCTACCAGGCCTGGCAGCTGGCCACCAGGGGCAGGGTGGTGGAGGTCTCCGAGAAGGCCCTGGGCTGGGAGGAGAGGCTGGCCGACGCCGACGTGGCCTACGACAGGGAGAAGGGGGAGTACGTGCTGCTCAGGCAGGAGAAGCGTAAGAAGCAGCTCGACACTTCGCCCGGAAACCCCAGCAAGAAGAAGCGAGGTGCGGCGACCCCGGCCGGCCCCGACCCCCAACGGGCCAGCGGGCAAGTGCCGCCCGGGGACGGGAACGTCCCGGAGACCTGCGGCGACTCGGAATACCGCCCCTCTCCCCGCCACGGCCGGAAGAGCTCCCAGAGCAAGACCTCGGAGTGCTTGGAGTGCGGCAAGGGCTTCCGAACGCAGCAACAGATGGTCATACACATGCTCATAAGACATGGAGGCATGAGCAGCAGCGTCAACGGGGTCTCGCTGCAAGATCTCTTCGCTAAAAAACAGGCTGGTCTTCCAAAACCTGGCGAATCAGCAACACACCTCAACAACCAAAGTCAGAAAATTCATTGTGAAGGTAAGGAATCTTCAGCATGAATATCTCCAGGCTGTAAACATCCTGGCATTTTTACTAATTAGATTCTACAACAGTTAGCAATAACAATAACAAGTACAAAAGGCCCTGACACCATACAGTTTCATGTTTGATTCAGAGATATTAATTGCTTGGTGTAAAGAGGCTGCTTTTTCTACATTCTGGATCTGTTTACCTACATATATATTTTCTTTCTGAATGATAATTGTATTGGAAGCAGTCTGAGGCAGGGATGATTGGTCGAGTTGTGGAAAAGGCAGAAGTGAAACGTTTTCGTTCTACACTCGAGAGATAACCAGAAGTGGAAACAACAGACAGGATGTCAGCTCTACTACATTCGTGCCCTAGATGACCAGAAATGGCACTGAAGTGAAGGATTAACGGTGGCTAATGTGAGGGAGGATTAGCTGTTAGCAGTGCCCCGATATCTACAGGCTCTTTACAAGCGCGCCACAATTCCCTAGAGGCAGTAGCGATGCCCTCTGCTTGATTTTATCAGCTAAAACTAAGCAACAATCCTGCTATGGTCTGAGTGAAAGAACTTTAGTGTTAAAAGGATGTTGTAATGTTGTAGCGTGTGTCGTCCCCCCCCCCCCCCCCCCAAAAAAAATGTTGTTAGTTATTGAAGGTGAAGAACTTTAACTGTCACACCGACACTATACATTGTTATTGTCAAAGGTTTTACATGCGCAAGCGTTTGGAAACTGTATTCCTTGACGCTGTAATCCACGTTTCTGAATGATGGAGCAGGGCGACATCTTGTGGCGAAACTCCGAAATGCAGCCTGGTCTGCAGGGGGGGGGGGGTATGAGGGGGTCTCGCGCTCTTTGTACATCTGAAATCTGAAGCGCCGCAGTAGCGCGTGCCACTCTCCTTATATCTGACGATCAGTGGAGCCGTTTCCGCTCGTCTCCCCGCCGCGAAAAGTCTCTGGTTCGGCCCTGCTTTAGGACAGGCGCTGCTCAAGTGTGTGTCTTGTTAAAGTGTGTGTGTGTCTTGTTAAACGAGAGCGGTGAGGTCAGCAGAATAGCAGCTTCACCCCTGGATCAATACACACACTCAACTCCACACTTAAGTGTCATGCAGTACTAGTGCGCGCATGAGAGTCCTTTCGTAGAAAGTCTACGTCTTTTCCCTGTTAACCTTGTTTTGGCGTGACAGGGTCCTTCCCTCAGCACGGTCTGCTTCTCACTTCAGTTCACGCACCAGTAGCAAACCCAAACAGCTGCGGATGGTTCCGCCTGTGCCTGGCGGGCCCTGCGCCACTCTCGCCGCTGGTTGGCCCGTTCGCAGTTATTGTAGCGCATTAGCCGCTGGTGATTTGTCTGATTTTCTGCTCGTTTTACTGTAGGCTCGCGGGCCCTCTTTGCATGATGCTATTTCAGGACTTCCTGTCTCAGGAAGACAACCCCTGAAGATTTTTGTGTCCTTTTTTCCCCCGCGCTTCCCTTTTTTATGCAAACCTTTTGTGAAAACACACACGGAGCCCTCAAGGGCAGAACCGTGCGAAACCGAATTTCTTTGAGTTCAACCATGGAAAACCCGTGCAAAACGATCTTTCCCATCACTAGCGGAGCTTGAATTCTGCGCCTATAAATTGTCCGTACAGGCATGAGCTATAGGTTCTGTGTTCTGAATCTAAAGATTGCTTTTTACGGCGTTTTGGTGTGTGGGACACAGTAATTTTCTCCAATGAGCCTGCCACCGGTCCTACACATCACAAATAAAGGAGGTATTTGTTTCCATTGTGAAACTGCAACTCCCGGGCTAGTCGGTCATGTGTGACCTAGTTAATTATGTATGACCCATCACCGTGCGCATGCGTACTAAAACAGCTTCCATTTTCAGATTATATAGCTGTAGTATTGTGTATAACGTGCCTGCTGGGTAATACACCGTTTTAAGTGGAGTACATGTCAAGATGAAGTGGATTATAACACGGTGACCGTTTTCATCTTCATCTCTTCATTTCATCTCTTCATCACGTCACTGAACTGGAGCCCTGGTGGATTTATAGTCCAAGGAACTGTGATTCACTAAAGATAATGACCTAGGGTAACCCCAGTCATCAAGCAACTAGTGGTAGAAATATCAAAATAAATATAATAAGAGAGATTTTTTATAATTAATCACAATTAAGGTCACTCACAATTAATCACATACTGTATTTTTTCAAAAGAACATAGAAGAACAACAGTTTCTATTTATATTTACTTAAAGTTAAATAAATCTATGCATCTAGCATATTATTGGTCTTTTTGTTTATTTGTTTGTTTGTTTGTTTTGATTATTCGGTGCGAAATACAGAACCTTTAGTTAAATATGAACCACAGCTGTTGCTAGGTTGCAGAATTCAGTATCCATAGTGATTATAGTTGAGCATGGACGGGAAAAGGAGATCCCTCAAGGTCTGACATGGACGGGAAGAGGGATGAGGAGATCCTTCAGGGTCTGACGTGGACAGGAAGAGAAGATCCTTCAAGGTCTGGCATGGACAGGAAGAGTAGATCCCTCAGGGTCTGACATGGAAAGAATGAAAATCTGAAGCAGCTATTTCACTTTTTTCATATGAAAACATTTTACTGTTGCCACACGAGACAAAAACATGGAGCAGAAATGTTTTCTGGCTTGTTTATGCATTAGATCTTCCAGCTCCTTCACACCCATCTCTGTTTGTACCCATCAGAACAAGATGTTGTGGACGGAGGGCTGAGTCAGTGAGGGTGGGCGGTGCAGGAGAAGATATGGGAAAGGCTGGGTGATTAAACCTGTGAGAAGTTCATATGAGAGGCCCACCACTCAGCTGCAAAGCTGTACAGCGGCCAGTCTGGGCCTGCTAAATACAAACCAGATGGTATCAGGAGAGAGAGTAGGAGAGAGAGAGAGATAGAGAGAGAGAGAGAGAGAGAAGGCTACTGCTGCTTCATGGACAAACTGAATGTAAACAAACATCTCCCTGACAGATGAGTGTGAGTGTTGGAGGGGGGGGGGGGGGGGTGTCCAGGCTGTGGGTCCCGACTGGGTTGCCAGGCGTTGCTCAGCTACTCCCCCTGATGCCTTCCGTATGTTCACATGATCCTTCAGCCGAATGTGTGGGAGGATGCAGCCCTACCTCACACACATGGCACCATTCTGGGGGCCGAGATGCTTGAACGCAGCGCCACAGAATCTCTGGCTTTATAGTTATTATTATAAACATGATTTGTGTTTCCTGAAAATACACTGCGTTATGCAAATCCATTAGTGTGACAGATTATGCAAGTAATTACTCTTTTGATGTGAAATGAGACCTACGATCTTATAATAAATTTTCCTCTCTTATGTTACCAAACATGACCTTTGAAAATCACAAAGAAATGGTATAAAGTGAGAGTGAAGGAACATAGCCTGTTTCATGTACTGAAAACAAATACTTACCTCAATAGACCATATCAGTAAATAATCAGGCAAATAGTCTTAAAATCAGGCATAGCCTATCTTGTTAGTGCAAGCCCAGAAGCTACTCTTTATACAGGTGATTGCTGCCATCTAGTGGCCAAATATAGTATTTACCTTCTGACCAAATAAATGCAGTTTGTTGACTCTTCCTAGGCATTATTTAATGAGCAGATTTCCACAATAATTAAACGATAATAATTAACACAACTGTTGGAAGTGAATCCTGAGGACACGTGACATATTTGCTTCTTTTTGCTTTTACATTTTCTGAATTTGGTACATTCTCTTATCCACAATGAAATATACTTTTAGTAGTATGTCAGTATTTGTGATCTATGGCAGCCCCATGACACTGGTGTTACTTACACCTTGTCCTCCCTGCTGTTGAGAACATTCTCTTTTAATATTTTAAATTTTTGTGTCTGCAGATAAAAAGCCATACACCTGTGACCACTGTGACTTCAGCGCCTCTGAGCAGTTTGCCATGGCAGCACACTCTCATATTCATCACGCTGCCATTAGGGGGCAGGACCAGAGGCCCGAGGCCTTAGCCAGCACACCCGGCCATAGCCACGCCCCTTCCTCCAGCCACGTGGGCTTTCCCCGCTTGAGGAACGCCCTGCTCCAGCAGAGCCACCGGCCGAGTCTCTCCCCCACCCGGGTGGAGAGCAAAGGGCGCGGAGAGGTCGGCGTTGACGCCAGCCTGCTCAACCTGTCCGCGGAGGCCAGCGACCCGAAGGACGGAGCTCCTGCCTCCAGCCAGAACGGGCTGGTGAGACACCAGTGCCCGTACTGTGCTCATGCCACGCTCTACCCGGAGGTGCTGTGGATACACCAGAGGGTGGCACACCGGGTGGACAGCGCCGCCCTGGCCCCCAAGTGGGCGTCCAGGAACGGCATCGGGGGGCCCAAGTCGGCTCTGGACTTCAAGAGGCGCACGGGACCCCCGCCGTTCCTGGAGGGCAAGGACTGCCCCTCGCTGCCACAGGCCCGTGCCTTCCGCACCAGCCCCCCTGAGCCCGGCACCACTGGACCTCAGAGGGCCAAGGAGGTCCCGCCGGGCAAAGGTCCGCGTGACGGCCCGTCACCGAGGCCCAACAAACACAAGGCCAGCAGGTCCCGGGTGGACGAGGTCCGGGTGCCCAGAAACGAAGCAGAGGCCCACCGGAGCGGCGCCGGGGGAAGTAGCGCGGCGGGACCGTCCGTGGGTCCCCAGACGAGCGGCGGCCCAAAGACAGGCGGCAGGGTGGCGGAGAACAGTCTCCTCCCCCAAGAGGGACTTCACGCTCCATGCTTCACGCTCTCCAACAAGCACAGCCCCTCGGGCCAGAGGAGCCCCACGCACCAAGTCCCACAGAACCCTGGCCGAGCCCAATCCCTGACCCAGGACGCGCAGGCCTCGGCTGGGTACGACCCCTGGAGCAGGCTGGGCGTAGGCGGACCGTCCTCCCACTCCCAACCCAAGAGACGGCAGGCGGCGGATGGTGCAGAAACGTTTACGGATATATTCAGCTTCTTGAAGAACTGCAACCCTAACGATCTGGCCAGTCTTTACCACCACTGGGGCTTCGGTAACGTCATGATGGAGCAAGCAGGTAAGAGGCCTATCACTGTGTGGGTTCTGTAATGGCATCATAGGGGTTTAATTCTGCAAAATAAAAGTCCTGTTAGCTACTTAACCTCTAGAGCTTATATGACCATGAACCTGATGTACCTGAACCTGAAGTGTATATAAAAGATAATAAATGCATCGCTTAGAGGCCACAATCAAAGATACATTTAATGTACAGGTATTGTTTGTGTAGCCCATGCAGGTCTGAAAAACAGGTGGCACTGTGAATTTTTGACCTGTTCTTTTGCATTAAGAATCCAGTTTTCAGCTGAATCCAACTGAAATGAGCTGGTGCTTCATTACAACTCCGCCTGGCCACGTAGCTCATGATGACAACGTCCTTCAGTCTGCCGACTTTAAACAACCAAGTGATTTAACATGAAAGAATATCAAAAGATTGAATGTCGGGGGTTTGATGGTGTTTTAAAAGTGATTATTTGAGCATTTGTACACTGATTACTGGCTGCTTCAGTTTTGTGGCTAATAATTATAGGACATCTTGTAGATGAAAACTACAATTACAAATGAATGTTTTTCAGTTTTTCCAAATATTAGGGAAAAACACTTTTAATAATAAGAATATTTAAAAAAATTAAGTTACAATTAAAAAAATAATGCAGGGGAATTCTCAACAACAATACACATACACACACACACACACACACACACACACACACACACACACACACACACACACACACACACACACACACACACACATTCTACAGCTATGCACACACATACAAACACACACACATGCATGAAAGGTTAATGGAACTATTGAGTAATGTCTTCATCTCCATGCAAACTCTTAAAGTGTTCAAACCACTTAAGGCAGCTATGGCTGAAAGGTGTTCGTGGCTTTAAACAACAAGCTTCCAGGACCGTGGCAGGCAATCTCCACGGGCCCCCAGCACATCCCTGCTGCAGATATGCACACTAACACGGAGAAGGAGACAGAGAGAGAAAGAGCAAGATGAGTCAAATTAAGCCACCAGCTGCTTTGAATTACTGAATCTCTGGGTTTTTTTGGCCAACCAACCCCCCACACACCCCCACCGGGTCAAAGACGATTTGCCAGGTTGTTGTTGGCTACCGTCGCTGCCTCTGTAGTGCTGGACTGTGGGGAGATGGAGGAAGTCTCTGTCAGCTGTCCCGCTCGATATCATCCGGTTCCACTTCAGCCCTTTACGTCACATGCAATCCAGTGACCTTTCCTGCGCCGGGCTTTCCTATTGTGTGTACCACGCTCTGCGCCGCCCGTTAGCGCGGGACGTGCATGCTAATAGCGCCGGGACTCGTGGTTTCCGAAGGGCAGAGCCCGGCCTCCTCTCTGCCACCAACACTCTCGGTCATGGCACGTCGCCACGGCAGCACAGGGCCGCGGGGGGTCGGAGCAGGTATGATTGTAGGCGCGTGTGAAGGACAGGAGGTTGTTGGGGGGGGGGTTAGCGTTTCGGCTCGCGCGACGGCGCTCTCTGTTGCCCTGAGGGGAAGCGGAAGAGGCTCCTCACTTCTGTTCCCGTTAGCTCGGCGGGCCCTTATCCTGCCACACGGGTGTCCTAGCCAATCGCCCGAGCGGCCGACGCTTGACAGAGCCAGAGCGACAGGCGGGAAAAGAGCATCCAGCTGCTCGACTAGAGGAGGAGGAGAGCGAAGGAGGGGAGAGAGGGAGCGAGAGAGCAGGAGGCAGGGCAGGGAGAGGGAAGAGTACCGCACACCTGACATGTGACATAGTAGCGTAGATGAGGGCACATCACAGGGCGAGGCTTTTAATTCGCGGTAATTTATGCGGCCGTGTGGAGCTGTGTACACGTCAGCCTGTCAGAACTGCTCGCATGATACAGCCAGACAGCCCCTCATCCAGGCCCTGAAGGTAGCTCACATAATGACACATTAGACATACTAATGATGTTTGCTTCTGTCTCCCTCGCTCTCTCTCTCTCTCCTTCTCCCTCTCTTTCTCTTTCTCCTTTCTCTTTCTGGTGTGTTTTTTTTTTTTTTTTACACGTGTGTTCCCTCTCCAACTTAGTTTCTCTTTTTGTGTTGTTTTGTCTCTGTGTGTGTGTGTGTTTGTTTTGTAGGGATGGTGAGGTCAGGTCAACAACAGGGAGAGCATGTGTGTCCAGTGTGTGGGAAGAGCTTCAGCCAGCCCAGTCATTACCGCACACACATGAGATCTCACACAGGTAAAAGAGCACACGCAAACACACACATCACACATGTGAGACTAACAACTACAAACACCGTAAACACGGCGGATGTACACACAGCCATACGACTCACAGCCATAAGACTAACAAAGTTATTTATGGCTAAATTGTGAAGTTCAAGCCACTAAATTCAAAGCACTCGTGTGTGTGAGTGTGAGTGTGTGTGTGTGTGTGTGTGTGTGTGTGTGTGTGTGTGTGTGTGTGTACGTATGCATTTGTGAACGATCCCTCTGTCCTTGGATGAGACAGTCTGTTCCTCTTTTTTTTTCTCCTCCACAAACATATTTGTGTGTGACCTGTGAAAAAATTGTATACATTATTAATCAGATGTCACTTATGGAGATGTATTTGCGCATGCTAATGAGCTCGGCAGTCACTAGTCTAACACGATGTCCGTCAAATGCTCACTGAGCGTATGTCACAGTACGTCCCAGGCAAACCGCAAAGACCATTCTTTACTGGACACTCATATTTTCAAACCAGCTTGCCTTAAAATACACACGGACGTACACACAACGCAAATGTAAAATACTTACATGCCATCTGTTGTGTTACCAGCTTTTTCTGTCTAAAATCAGTTGAAACCACACAGAAAAGTCATTGTTGTTCTCTGACTCTACTTCACTCACAGAGAAGTATTCATTTGCATAAACATACAATTGTCTAAACCATTACAAGAATAATCAACAAGCGTGTGCTGCAATCGCATATCTTTGGAATGTGCTAAAGTAGCTTTAATTAAAAATAACGAGGTCGAGTTCAATCAGCAACTCTCTAAATGAGGGAGCTTTTCCCCACCACGTTAGACAGGAAGCTCTTTTGCCAGACAGGCAGCACGAGTTCCTTAGAAGTACGTGAGAAGGTCGCTCATGCTAACCAGCCTGCTACCCGGTGACAGAGGCCAAATGCTACATTATACAGGAGAGGCTTCTCTCCACACATGCAGTTCTAATCAACGTCGTCAGTGATTGCTTGCTTCAGCGTGAGCGTCCAAATGAAATGGGGCAGCGGCCCCAGGCCTCCATTAGCATACGCGCTAACTCTGTATGTCAGCCTAAATTGGTAGTTTCAGCTCACTGTCTGCTGCCACTGCGCTAACTGGTGATGCTAATCTGAGGCTAATGCTGGATGAGCAACTGAGCCTTGCGCTCCGTCTCACTGCTCTGAAAGGGGCGAGATGTGCTATTTCTTTTTGTAAACGATAAGCATATTCCTAAATTCCTGTCATAAACTAGTTAAAAATGTAAAGGTTACCAACTGGAATTTGCCAGAGTTAAGCTACTTCTTTCACATTCACTCAGGCATAACGGCCAACTCTTGAGCAATTGTGCAGTTATAGACATAACCTTGTTTCTGTGAATGAAAGGCTGCCAAACAGTTAGAGCTGAAATATTAAAATGAGCATGTGCATATTTTTCTGAGGTAGATCACATCCAAACCAATCATCATGTGTGTCACATCATATTATAAATACATAGTGCAGCACACATTTGTTTACATTATTAATCCCACATGTTACATGTGGAGTGATGGCAGTCTAGCAGATTTTTTTCATTCAAAGAAACAGGGTTACATCAATAATCCCACATTCTGTTTCATCTGTGGAAGGCGGCCAGACAGCTAGCCCGAAGAAGTGAGGTACCATATACCAAAACGTCACACAGGATAACTCTAAATAAGAATGCACTATGTGGTCAGTTACAACTTTCAGGGACTTCTATTGAATATAGTAAGTTATCTTAGCTGCTCAGAACTGAATATGGTGCTTAAGGTATGTCAGCAAGTACAGATCCCTCGAGCAGGGCCCACGAGGTTGCTGCGCTCCCGGGGCGAAAGAACAAGAAACCTGCATGATTCCACACTTCTCTCGTGACCTTGACCACCTACTGGAACAATGTTGCCCATGTATACTCTTAATATGACAAGCAGCTGGTCTATCAAATGAAAAATATTAATACAGACTACATAATGCTGTAGAGTCTGCATTGGGCAAAGAAAACCGAGTGTTTGATCCTCCTCTGAAACAAAAGGATGGGCAACAAAATTAGTCCAGTTCAGTCAGCTGACGAAAATTACAAGCAGAGAGAGTTTGTTTGGCATAACGATTGGGTTTGTGCACAGACAACTTCTAGGGCGTTAGGTTTAAAATGGTACCAGTCAGCATGCACAGATAAAGAATGAGGCTCCTAAACATGTTTGGCTGAAGCTATAGTAAGCAAGAAGGCAGCTTTCAGTGATAGCTATTTGTGGTCCATCCATATTGTAGGAACGAAGGGAGCTGTGCTCAAAGTACCTAGAATTATATCAAGCTGCCGTGTATTCATATATGGACCATTTCTTTGCTATAGTCTCTGAGCTCCTTTTAAGACTTGGGAAGCCTGGGGATGCATTCTACAGTGTCCCAAACTACTTTCACATGGAGGCAGAGTACCTCAAGGATAGATGGTATTTTACCATAATCATAAAACAGGGCAGATTTCTAAGTAGTTAGTCTTGAAGATGCACTGTGCCTGAAATAGGGTTGCAAGATTGAGTCTCCTGCCTTAAAAAAGCAGGTCTGTCTTCACTGACGTGTGACACAGATCTCGTACCAAGACGTTCTGTACCTCGAGGACCCTAGGAAAGATATGACCAGTGAACTAAGTCCCGGTGGAACATCTGGGAGCAGATCTTCTTTGAAGCTGCTGCGTCAAGGTCGTAAAGTGTATTGAGCAACCAAGTGGTGCAAGCGAAAAGTGTTTGACTATTCATCGGGAGATCATGAGTTTGATCTCAGATGCTGCTGCAGCCATCTGGGGCTGGGAATCTGAGAGAGCAAAATTGGCTGTGATCTTAGGGATGGAGGGGTGGCATTGTCCCTTTCACCCCATACATCACAGCGACACCGGCCAATAATGGATGTCTGTGAGCTCGAGCATCAGAAGGATGTGCACTGACCTCTGAGTGTGTTGTACCACCCTGTGATGTTATGTGAGCTGCAACTTGAAAATGTGTGGTGATTGGAGGAAGCTGTTGTGTAACAGGAGAGAAATACCTGACTATGGATATAGTGTGTGGAAAAAGTTTACTGAAGCAGCATCTTAATATGTCACATGACACTTCTTTTGTTCTGTAAATTGCACCACAGTTGAATAATAATAATAATAATAAAAATAATGGTAATAATTAAGGTTTATATAGCACTTTTGTAGAACTCAAACGTGCTTATAATTAGATATGTACAGTGGCATCAGAATACACAACAGACATAATTATACCAAGGTAAGGGCATTGAAAAAGACGCGGACAGAGCACAGTGGAAAGTCAGAGATAGTTTAAGCTTGAGGAAGGCTGAGGATGTTTTAAGACTGGGTTTAAATGTGGAGAGATAAGTAGACTTGCAGGCATACAAGGAGAGAGTTCCAGAGACATGGAGCACATCTAGAAAATGCTTCACCCAGGCTGTGAAGATTGGATGAAGCTCAGATAGAATGTGGGCAAGGAAATTGTTAGTTGATTCTTCTGCAACTTATGAGGCCTATATTCTGTCTGTGATCTACAGGGATGCTTTATTTATTGCGGTCTGTTTCTTTGATCAAGAATATATTGTCCTGTTGTCCAAATACCTCAAAATTTGGAGGCCATGGCTATGAAGGAACACATACTCAAAGACGTACTGAAAAGTTTCTGTCAGGAATGCAAAGATCTGAAATTTCCAATGGTTCATATGAATAGGTATATGGAAGTCAAGTTTGAACCTTTGGCATCCATGTTTGTAAACTAGGCTCCTCTTCGCACATATTGAAGTTCAGGCTTGATGGAGAACATCTTAAATCATCTTAAATCTTAATTCGAACTTGGTGGAGTTAGCAATTCAGCAGTCTCATAGGGTCGTAGTCCCCATCCTTTTTTAGAACTAGAATGTAACTCAAATAGATTCGAGTTTGGGGTTTGTGTTTGAGCTCTTCAAGCTGCCCTACCTCTCTGACTGCTCGCTGTCTTAGGAGCAAGGTTATTTCCTGCTATAGTGTCTGTTACTTCCCTATGTCTGACATATGAAAAACTAGAACAGCCTTGAACGTCTTGAACGTGGGCGGATGGCTTTTCAAATGTAGCCGGCAACCAAAACTCACTGTGGACAGGATCTGCAGAACGGCAGAACACTTCTTCCATGTCTGGATGTGACTTTGAGAGAAGCCTTGTGAGTAGGTCTTAAGACAGACAGAAAAATGGGGCTTGCCTTTGTGACTGGAGCTTCCCAGTGTGTTTGGCTACATTTAGAGCATGGCCTTCCAGCTCCACCACAGACTGATGTGCAGGACTGAAAGTCTGTCATCAGTGTTTCCGGTGTGCTCGGTACATGATGTCTGTACAAAATAAACATAGCAGTGGTGTTTCTGAGGCTTGCCACTAATACAATGGCCTTCTAATGCACAAAAGACCTTCTTAAGCCATGGAAGTTGTTCAGCACAGTTTGCTGGGACATGAATGTTCTTTGCCAACAAGGAACCACGGCCACGGTGTAACTACCCAATGAGCTTCTTTTGATGTGAGTGCATCAAATTTTTCACCTGCAGAAATAACGCTTGGTGTACCGTATGCAGGAGTCCTGAGCTAACGCCTAAACCGGCCCCCAAGAAGTGAGGGGGGGGGGGGGAGATGTCAAATTATCAATTCCACTCAGGTTGCTAAAAGTCATCCTTGTCCTCATGGACATTACAGGGGTCTAGATGAGCTTGCCTGCTCCTCTGACAATGACTTTTGTTTAACAGGTGGCATACTTCCAGAGCGCTTGACAACTTGTTTCATCATCCTTCACCTTCACCAGAGAAGCCATAGTGACATCATAACACTCTTGCTTTCTTTCCTTGCCACACTTCATGTCTGAAGAGGAGGACTTGGCAGATTTTGAGGCTTTATTGTCGGTATAATCAACAAGGGCCACCTGGGTGGCTGGTGAAATGGCTGAAGCTTCTTAATCAGACAGATGCATTGTAGTGTACGTGTGAAGAAGGCAAGGCAACGTGGGTAAGAGTAGGGGACCGCTCTAGCTGCCAGACCATGGTCTCTTCCTACGCATGTGGCATGTAACACATCGGAGATACGTAGGTGCCCTCACCAGGCGTACCGGGACTGCGACTTCACCATCAAAAATCGTAGAAAGCTGTTAGTGATACTGCAGTACACCGTAGAGTAATGCAGCCTCTCGAACACCAGGAGGCTTAACCTGCAGCTGTAAAACACCAATTATTGCTGGTATTGTGTGTAATGGCACCACGCTATGGTAGCAGGCATTCCTCTAGATGCAGGAGCAGACATGGTACATAGGCTTAATTACAGTACAGCACAGTGTAGTGCAGCATACAGACTAAGACTGATGGAGAGAACAGCCAAACACATAATGATGATCTGCTGCTGATCATAAGTGACTGTCTCATTCTACAAACTGGGAGTGGGGAACCCTGACCCACAGCCTTGCTCCATGGAAGCTAACCAGTGTAGTTGAATGGCAGCTATTAGCTACATACACGGGCAAGAAAAGTGCCCAAAAATTAAATAGCAAATGATGTGGGAAATGAATAGTAAATTTGGCTACCAGCTTTGTGACGAAAGTGGGAGACACCACAGACCCACGTCGCACGAGCGATTTTTAAAAGGACAATTGATTATTGTTAATATAGGCTGCTTCAGATTCTCCACATATGTTTGGGTTAATATTGAAGCCCTTCGGGCTAGCCATCTGGCAGCCTCTCCTGAATGAAACATCTGGAACCCTGAGACCAATTATTTGTTTACTCACATAAGTAAAACTTTAATTGGCCTCTATATTTCCTATGTTCCAAAATAATTTGTGGAATAGTGGCTGGAGACATTTGATTCATGTATATTTGCACTTGCAATCCTTATGTAATAGTTTCAGGAAAAGGAATTTTAACTTTTAAAATTTTTATTTATTTATTTTAGTACTTTATTTGTATTCTTAACTGGCCCCCTTATTCCTGCAGTGTTATTAGAGTCAAATGGGCTCAAAGGAACTGATGTCCAACCTCTGCAGAAGCCCCCCAGCAAGTATGTTGCATTTTTCGTTTGGGGTGTGTGGTGTGTGTGAGGGTGGGCGGGTGTGTTTGTGTTTTCATCTGAATAGGTCTCATTCATTTGTATTGTGTTACCCCTCTCTTACTATCGCCACTGGTGCCATGTGCCACTGAAGTCACTCAAGCCATTACCCACGATCACCATGACCATCACTGGCACAGAACTTTCTAAAAATAAACAGGTTCCATTGTACGTGCCAGGCGTTCTCTGAAAACCGGAAGGACAAATGGATTGCATCTGCCTTAACAATCAGAGATGTGCCCCGTTGCAGAGAGGGTGCCTTCCTTAATGAATTACCCCCTTTGCATGTGTTGCATACAACGAATGGTGAAATCAGGGAGAGAGGAAAGGTCAAATTAAATATGTATCCTAGCCTCTGTGCGATGTACTGACAATAACCTTTAATGTAATTAAGTGGGTTGTGTTTTGGATGGGATCTCACTTTATTTTCCCCTGGGGAGCTGGGGCAACTGCCCCGGGAGGAGTGCTCACTCTGGCTCAGACCTTATCATCCTGCTACCGAGACTCAGATAGTCTCTTGATTAATAGTGTCTGTCTCGTTTTTTCATGAGACGTGATTTATGATAATGCCCCCTTTTTCAGCCTCTCGGAATGACAATTATTTCCTAGTGGATAATTCATTCATTTTTCAAAAATAATAATATGGAGCAATTGAATGGCAGACTCATTTGTTCTGCGCTGGTGTGGGGGGATATTTTTATGCAATTGCGCAAGGACAACGCCGTACATCAGTCTAATTAAACAGAGAAAGTGGGACCCGGACAATTAGACCTGTGCCGAGCCTTCGGAAGAGACGGGCGGTGGGGAGAGCGAGGTGCGTGTGTGCTTGTCAAGTTCGCCTCTCTTCTGCAAACTTCATGTGCCCAGACTTTCGACATCCGCCGTCGGTATGACGTTTTATGGCTCAGGGGAAGGCAGGCAGTGATACTCGTGTCTGTGGGTTTGTGTGTTTCTACGAGCAGCTGACAGAAACAGAAAACAAAAGGCTGACGTCCCCTCAGGGGGAACAGTCAACCGTCTCCATATGGCATGTCATCAGCCCATCAATCATGCTTACGGCCCCTCCCCTTCACGCTCCCAACCTGCCTGTGTTTTCTCTCTTAAAAAAAGGGGGGGGGGGGGGGGAAAGGTATCACTTTGACAACCTGCTCACCAGCCACCGTCTCTCTTCTCTTGCCGCGCCTCGTCCCACTGCTGACCTCAGCCTGCCCTTGTGTGTGTGTGTCTGTCTATGTGTGTGTGTGTGTGTGTATGTTCCAGGTGAGAGACCGTTCCGGTGTCAGTACTGTCCCTACAGCGCCTCCCAGAAAGGCAACCTGAAGACCCATGTCCAGACAGTGCACCGGCTCACCTTTGACAACGCCCAGTACCCTGACAAGAGTCTCCGGCATGCCTCATCAGATGACCCCTCACTACCTTCCAGCCCCGGAACATCACACACAGCCCCCACCTCCTGAAGGGGAGCATCAAGACCAGGACACTTCTGTTCCGTGGATTTAGAAGAGTGTGTCTACAGACAGCTCAGCCATGTCCTCGAGTGGAAGGCATTTAAAGAATTAACCGAGGAGAGCGGGTTTGTCTAAGAACGTATAACATTTAACTGTACATAACATAGGTTTGTTCAATAGCTCTTAGTTTGTTTCTGTGTATTGGTTTTGTTTGGAAGCTGATGTCAGATTTTCACCTGAGGAGTACCAACCCAGCCACTTTTACAGATAAAACAGCAATGACATGTTTACAACATGCCCCCTTTTCTCTTAACCTGAAGCCATTTCATACTTGAGATTAAAAAGACTCCGAAATATAAGAGCAAACAGCTCATAGAAAGTGCTGTCATTAAGAAATGTCCTAAACCCAGGGACAAGGGCATCAGTGGATCCTGTACTTGAAATGCTGCTTGCAAATGACCAGGATGACAAGTTATAAATTGAACTGGTAGCCTTAGATGTGTGTGTGTGTGTGGGTGTGTGTGTGTGTTCCATGTTCTACTCCTCAGGACTTCAGTTAGATACAGTTCCAAAGTCCACATTATTTTTCCATTAGCCTAATTGGAATACTTGTAAGGAACAGGCAAAGATTTTGGTTGAGCATAGACTTTATTATTCAAATCTGTCAACATTGTGTGTGATTGCAGGAACTACACAATGTATACAGGACATAAAGTACATAAAAAGTACAAGAATTGTAGGTGAGGGTTTCATAGTCCATTGACGGCACTGCCCTGTTTTTTCAGAATGGTCAGTTTTCGAGAAACTGATCAAAACTAGTTTTGAACTTTATGGAATTGGTCTAAAACGTTGAAATGAAAGCTATCGGGAAGGCAGATATGTCAAATGATCATATGAACAAAGTCAGCAGAATGCTGTCAGCTCTGCCTTTGACTTAGCATAGATGTTTAACTTTTTTTTTCTTCATTAAAATTAGGTCGTTTCCAATTACTGAATCCCAAAAGAGGTTAAAGGCATCAACATCAACAGGAATCTCCTCTATTTAAGCTGATGGCAAATTAAAGCCGTGGTGGAATCTTTCTCAATATTGCTGGAGGATATTGAATATAAATGTACAGAAGTGGGACGTCTCCATCAATAATCACATTTAAGTTATTGCATTACAGACGCTCGCTCCATTGCTCCGACCAGGTCTGTAGTTGGAGAGGTAGTGTTTTATAATGACTCTAAAAAGCTTTAGAATGCCATATTTTTAGAGGTTAAAGAAATTCATGGCCATATATTTCTATGAAGGTTGAATAATATAATTAGGCATTTGCATATTTAGTTATACACGGTTGTGTAAGTTGAAATACATTCTTATATTTACGGTAGTCAGTACTGAACATTTATCTTAATATTAAAATCTCCTGATTTCAGTGAATATGCTGAGTACTAGAGTTAGAAATAGTTATCGGTCCCACAGTATATAAGTGGTCCTTAAGTTAATGCTTTGTGTATCCCCATGTGAATCTTGGATACACTGCACGGATTGGTGCTTAACATGAACTCCCCCCTGCACATCCTTTTCACACATGCCCAAAGGTATAATGACAATGTCTAGGCACTGTCTATTGTAGAGGGGGACACAATAAATCACAAAGACATCCATAAATTGAGCTACAAAAATATATTTCCCTATTGGTTGGCTAAACTAAGACTTAGGAGTTCTAGACTGCAGGAATCTAAAGAATGAAATAGCACCAGTTGAAAGACTTAATAAAAATGTATTTACAATTTTTTTTCCTCTCTTACGTAACATTAATTTTGTGTTTTTGACTAGCTGTAGGTGAATGTATGGACATTTTGTGGTATGAGGGTTTTCTTCCTGGATTTATTAGAACTCAGTGAAGTACACAAATGTGTCAGTTATCATCCTTGGATCACTTCTGTTTCAAATACACTGTTCACTGTTTAAGTTTTAAATCTCCCAAAATAAAGTTTACCTCTGATATTTCATCTGCATGTTTTTTTTTTTTTACTATACTATAATTTGTACTAAGAACCTAGAAATCTACTCCACTTAGTATTTTAAGCACTTAAAACTAAGCACCACCAGTGCATGTTTGCTACAAAACCTTGCAAGAATGATCAAGCCGTAAAGGTGCAACTGCTCATTATGATATTATTACCTGGATTCCTCCATCAAGTTGTATTAGCAGTCAAGGCCTTCGCAGTTAGACTGCACTGCATATTGATCTGCTCTACTTGTGCATGCATAGCTTCTGTTGTGCACTGTGACAGATTAGGATTACACTGCTGCTCCCGGTGCACTAGACCCTAGTTCTTGTCAAGGGGCCCTTTTAAGGGGCCACTACGTCGACCAGAACAGAGATTTGGAACTAAATGGTTTAACTTGAACAGCTGAAGGGGAATGTTAAATACACAGGGTAGTGCTGCTTAGCTAGGTAAACAAAAGCAACATAAACTTTACTTGGAGTAATTTAATATAAATTAAATTTCATTTAAATGTTGACAAATGTAAATCATAGTCTGATTTTACTGAAAATGGTTATTTAAACCATTTCCATCAAACCAGCAATTACGTTCAGCTCCTCCCAAGTGATTTGATTCACACATCCAAGCCTTCTTGCTTTTAATTGGTTGAGACCTGAAGGGTGGCTCCACCCATCAACCCATTTGGAGGGAGTTTGATCCACTGCACCAGGCCCTAGCTCTCACCCAAGTACATCAGAGTTCAAAGGTCAAGGCAGTTCTACAGAACTGGCAGCAGCAGGCGAGGACATCGCCGCTGAAGGAGAGAGCAGAGGGTTGGCGGGGAACCGCCATCGCCATGCCGACAAAAAGGCCAAAGGAATTTACAGCGCTTCAAGTGTTCCCGACACCCCGACGGCTAGCGTGGCTGAAATATGTAAATATGCCACTAATCAAACGATCTGGAATTGCAAATGCCACGGAGAGGTCGTGACCCGGAGCCTTGCTAATGGAGGGTTTAGGGCGTCAGCGGAGCAGGCTGGAGTGACGGGTACCGCGGGGTTGGGAGCGGAGTGCGGACCCCTGGCGGACGACCTCTGCCTGCAGGCCTCTCAGCACGCTGACAGTAATGAATGGAGAGAGCTGTTTATGCATATCAACGATTATTTACCCCCAAACAGCTGAGAGCGCGGACGCAGTCATCAGGGAGGCTCTCACTTCACCTCACCTCACAGGCCTGCTGTCAAACACGAGGCCGGCAGCCACGAGAATGCCGCCCTGTGTGCGGAGCCCCTCGGTTTGGAACCCCACGCACAGACTGTAGTGGATTCAGACACTAAAAACATATTTTTATGTGCAACTGTAATCAACAAAGTGGTTCCAAAAATTGACAAGACGTTTTGAAGAAAATGTCATTTACCCTGTTCCACACCGTAAATGTTAGAAGTTCTGTTAAAATGTATACGTTTTTGTCATATTTAGATTGTTTTTTTTTTACATGAGAGCACAATCAAGTGTGACTTGTCAAAACATGACCAGATACAGTATTACAGTATCATACAACCTTAAAGTCAAATTTTGATCTTAGCAATCAACATGTTAGGTATTTTTTGTAGGCATCTAGCAGTTTTTAAATGTTCAGTGTCTGGGTTTTATAGTTCGCCATAACTTGTGACTCATATCGGCACAGGAGAGAATTAGGAGGATCTAAAGTATGCTAATCAGAAGCTATTCACTTGGCCCCTGCTCTTAAAAGTGCAAATGGTTCCCAGGACGTCCAGTGACATTTAACATCGCCTACACTAATTTGTGCTTAATAGGCAAAAAGTGATTAGCATTAACATTAATGACATTTCATACATTACCCTCCACATTAATTTTTTTTTCCCTGATACTTAACTAAAGCGTGTGTCAGACTGGATCCCACAGCTTAGAACTAATGCCACGCTTTGGCAGAAATCCTTCCGTCGTAGTGTATTCTGGACAACGGCCAGAGAAGAAAAAGCAAGCAACAATAAGAAACCAGAACATCTGAAGAAGTTTGAAAAGTAAATCCACATGGTATCAGTCTTGACATTCTAAGGAACAGCCAGTGCTCTTCCGGTGAACACGAGAGGGGATTTTACCAAGGACGGCAATTTCAAGCAGGCCTTCGAATGCAGGCACAACATCCTTGTGTTCTTCATTATTATCAATGCGCACACACGTTCTCTTCTGAATTACTGCACTGACAGAGAATACAGCAGGAATACGTTTTACTTGAGCCCCAACATATGGCATCTTGGCATACAATTCTATTAAGGCGAATAGAGTGTAATTCTTCAATCATCAACAAGATCCAATAATTTCCAGTTGATCAGCCTGTCAGCATAAACTCTGAAGCATAATCATGTCATAAATGGCCACCACTAGGTCATTTGATATTTGGTTTTAGGTCAGTAGAGAGCTTTGTCCGAAGGAGACCACCTGCAGCTCTCGCCGTGCCCTACAAGTGATGTTCTCAAAGTCAGAGCAGTCCAAGGACAATTCAATCACCTTGCCTTCAATAGCAACAACTGTTCGGGCTTCCTGCGCACTCATGGGAAATGGTCAGGCCCAATGATGATGGACAACCCAATCTTCCAACCAGACACCTTTAAGAGGGACATGACTCTGGCCAACCACCTCTGGCCCATCCAGACCTAAAGGTGCTAAATGTATATTGGCAATGTGTCTGTGCCAATGCTATTAGCCTGAAGGTTTAGACTCCAGTGTAATTTTCTTGGGGGACTTCTTTATTGGCATGGTCTTCGTTATTGGCACCTGGGATGGAGAAAGTATCCCACGCGAAGTGGAGTGGAATTTCTGATCAGGCCTTTTAGCTTGCATTAAATCTGTAATGGACAAACGAAGAAAGGAAGAATAAAGAAAGTCTCCCTAAACACACAACAAAGTTAAGAGTTACATACACGTTTACGCATATTTTATGCTAATCACTTGAGAGGCCCAGAGCTGTTGGATAAGGATAACTAGACAGACACACCAAGCAGCAGCTAACCCTGACAATGAGATTTAGATTCTCTTATCACCAGTCTCAGTCGATTTTTTTTTGTCCAGGCACAGCTAGCTACAAATTCACATTCACAAGAATGGGCTACATTAAATTATGCAGCGACATCCGTTCTATGGAGCAAAACGCGCACACAAACACGGTTTTAAACTCTTAACTTTACCTGTTAGGACCATTATCTCACTGAACGTTAAAGTTATTTTCTCTCCTCACTTCTCACCAGGAACAGACTTTGTCAGTCGCAAGATAAATACCCACGCTCTGTGAAATAGAGGCAAGTAATTTGAGATTTTGTAATACACTTGACAATCATGCTAGAATCTTTCACCCCAGAAATGCTAATTACTCACAGCGGGAAAGTTATGGAGAAGGGCGGTGGAGTTTAATATATTCCAGTGTTGCCGTAAAGACGACAAAGCGCTGAATACGATCGGCTCTCCTCTCCTGAAAGCACGGATACCTTAAGCCAGCTGCTGAAGGATTATTCTTAATGGGAGAGGTTTTAACGAGCCAAGAGTGACTTTACGGAGGTGAACTGCACACAGGAATGCGGTCCTTGTGAGCGCCGTAATGACTGTCATTGTGCTGGATTTTTTACACGCTTGTCTTCTGTGGATTAAAAAGTCCACTGGTGACTTATGTAAAATAGTGCGGCTTAAATTTATTAAACAAACATGGCCCTCTTAAACATCTCATAGGTGTTAGCTGAAATAGGTCCACTGGAATTTAAATAACTCGTCATTGCAGTAGGTGTCAGAAACGACACTGTTTTAAAACTTTTTTTTTTTTTTTGCAAATGTCTAGCCTATTGACGCAAGAACATGTCTAATCAAGACTGAATAATCTGTCTAAGTGTCTAAATAACCCTAATTCAAATAAATAGTAGCCCATGCATTTACACGTTGTTACATATTTACAATTACTGAAGGTTCTAGTAAAAATAAATAAAGGTGCATTTTAATTGGCACCGTCAAAAATATTGGCTTTGTATTAGAAGAGATTAAATCACAAACGCATCTCATCATTGATAGGTTTGGTGTTGCTTGACCAACCAGGAGATGGCGCACCATAGCAAGCAGAAACAATGAGAAGCACGTCGCTCATAAGGCAGGTTGAGGCAAGGCAGCCTCTAGAAACTTCCAGTCAGGTCAGTCCCTAGCAAGGCCTTGCTCTTTAACTGCAGCTAAACGGAAAGAAGAAGCATTAAGTAGCTTTAAACTGTATTTTAAATGTGCTTTATATTCCCAGATACCATTTGTACCTGTGATGTTTTCCCAAGTGGCTGCTGAGGTCAGTGTTTACAGTGGTGCGTGAACCGTGTTCAATTCATCCTGTGGCCTGGCCTCTCAGGCGTAATCCCGTCCCCCCCCCCCCCCCCCCCCCCGTAGGTCTTCCATGAGCTTTGGCTCCTCCCCGCCCCCCTCTTTCCCCTTATTCCTCCCCGTTTCTCCCAGAGCACTCCTAGCTGCCGTACCGCGTCCGCCGTCATGGCCTGGCAGGCTGACAGCCTCAGTCAGACGCGCGTTTAACAGACACGGATCATAGGTGCTCAGGCAGGCAGGAGCAGGCGAGAGAGCCATCTCTTGTTTGCTACAGGGCTCGGGAAGTAGAGAGCGTTACGGGGGCATATGTTCCTTGGCAGCGAGCATTCTGCTCTCCCTCTCCTGCTCTCTCATTCTCTCTCCTCTCATCCTCTCTCCTCTATCGTTCTCTGTGACTCAGCCGGGTACAGGAGATGGGCAGCAGGCTGATTAGAATGACAGGCGTCTTGTTCTGTGAAAGGCTGGCTGAGGGACCAGGGCCTCTCTCTCTCTCTCTCTCTCTCTCTCTCTCTCTCTCTCTCTCTCTCACACACACACACACACACCCGGAGTGAATGAAAGAGGGAGAACGACAGGGGAAGAGGGAAATAAAGGAGAAGAGGGGGGACAGGGCCTCACTTGCCGTTGCTACAAAGCTGAATGGTAGAATCTTTACATGCCCGTGTCAGGCAGACATGACATGACAGCAGACACACACATATACACCCCCCCCCCCCCCCCCCCAAACGTACACACAAACACACACACATGCAGACACACATACATACACAATCTTTCCTCTTTCTCTCACATTTCAATTTGATAAAAGCACTCAAAATAATAAAAGCCGTATAAATGTGCTAAGTTTCATTTACACAACAGCAATATATGAAACACATTTTGTACCTTAGTGGTTCTTGCTTTTATGATATCTGCAAACACAGAGAACAAGCTACTAAATAATATGAAAATTGCAAAATGAAATATTTAAATAAACATATTCTGATGTACGGATTTTAATATGTGCAAGCAACGTGATGAAAACATTGGCAAAAAAAAAAAAAATCGATGTCTTACTTTTGAGTTTTGAACCAAAGGTCTGGCCTTGTGTTTTTGTTTTCTTTTTTCCCACAGTATTTCTGAAAATATATATGTATTCATTTATCAGAAAAAACATCTGATTTCTAACACTTAAGCAGTTGCAGTAAGCTTAAAGCTATTGCAATGGACAACTGACACGTAGATTGATTAGCTTTAAACACTTGGCAAGAATTTATTAGGGCCTTTTTAATGCATGTATTCATGAATTGGCTGGCATTTTTAGAACAATTTACAAATAACTAAATGATATTGAGCGTTATGGGCTAGCACTTTGCAGACTACACTATTTATTAACATAAAATAGAAGTAGTTCTTATTGCATGTACGCTTTACTATTGAATGTACTAAGACTATTTAAGGCTTCAAAATTAAACATACGCATCGGTTACTATAAAGAATTGGAATCATTATCACTCAATTGAATGAAGTTTTGAACACATGAACGCACATTATATACTACCTACTGATGCTAAAGTCTTCCATTCATGTGCTAAACAAAGAAGTGTCGTATCCATCACACTGCTGAAGAGGAACAGAATTGTATTCTGACTTTGGGTAAGTAGAAATGAGGGGTTTTACACGCTGAGCTATCTCTTTAAACTGGGCGTGTTAGAGATATTTTAGAAAACAATCTACCTTTTAATACTCCGCATTAATCATTAGCAAATGCCACTTAACACAAGGTCAATTATACTCTTAACGGCTCTCATAACCATTTTGAGGCTGAGATTCCTCCTATGTGGGATTTGCACATCGTAATCTGTACTACAGCGCGTTTTAAGCAGCTGATTGATGGACAGGAAATAGAATCTGCCTATCATATTAAAACATAATAAGAGCACGCACGAGGGGGTCAGGCTGAGGGGAGTGCGCTGCCTCCTGACTTTACTAGGAAAGAGTCTGCACTTAAATGGGGCTTTAATGTTTTACATAGGGCGGCCGTGGTTATATTTCAGGTAGAGACTTCCACAAAGCTGGATATTCTGGCCATTTTCATTATCCTACTTCCGAATGGGAACTAATTTTCAGATAAAGGCTGAGGGCGAGACTGGAGACAGCTATTTTTCACATCACCAAATGAATGGGCTTTAACTTACCAAGTTGTCCCTTGACATTCTTTCCTTTAGTTGTTCTATTGTTTCAGAAAATATTGTAATATTGTGCCTTAATAGGACCAGAGTTTATTCCTGCGCCAGTCTCTTCCACTGACGGTACCATCAGCCACGCCGAGGACATTAATCCAAAGATTAATTCACCCGCAGCAATGACCAGCACATTGTTTCAACTAGACCCAAAACTCGGCGACTTTCGATTGAAAATTATTGATTTAAAGTCAGCTTACTGAGGATTTCATTTGTTTGGGGGACTGAATGCTGTTAATGCACGGTAATATTTCCATAACGTGTAGACGTAACTCATCGTCGCACGGTGCAGTTTTGCTTCTACGCCTATTGTGGCCGTGCCTACAATATTGGTCAAGTAATTAAACATTTTGCTCATGAATCAAAAATATATTGAGCAACCAGATGCATGGTATCATAGCACAGAGAGTGTGTATACACTTTACTACCAGGCGAAGGGGATTTTTTTAAGCTGGTATCAAAAGTCTACCTGGCACGGATCCAAAGAATGTGGGAAAAGGCTTCGCGGGCTTTTGCGTTTGGGCGCTCGCGCTGTTCCTCGCGCTCGATGGCACGTTCGGATGTTCAGCACACGTACCGCGCGCGCTGCCATGTAAACGGGCTGTCTCTCCCTTGCCTGTATTCGCACCTTTCCTCGTTTTCATTATGCGGGGCTAAGTGGGTGGCGTGGCCGTCCCCCACCCCCTCGTGCTCTCTGTCATCTTTATATTATATTTTGGGTAATAATCACTGCTATCAGGCCGCCCCCCCTCTCTTTGTTTCATTTCCTGCTCGCTGGCAGCCGCGCCGTCTGCTGTCTGCTTATCCCTCTCGTCGGCTTTGTGAGGCGCGGGCCTCTACAATGGGGAACCGTGGCAGAGGAGGCGTGAGGTAGGCGCAGCGTGTCATTAACTCTTTATTGCCGCCTTACGGCGAGCCAGACAGCGGTCCGCCTCACGGGCACGCCAGCACGCCGCGTAGCACGCGCCACGGTATCCATTAACACGTCCTTCCTTCTCGCGCGTATCAACAGGTACTTAAACTTCTGCGACGCCGCTCGCGCTCAACACTGCGGGACCGCCTGTGTTCCGTTGTCACACTGGAACTATTTCCGTGAGTTAAATGGCCCCTGTTTTTGTAGAGTGATAGTGCATAAGCTCTAAATGTGACAGCTGGTTAAAAATGAACAAACGTTTACTTGCTGTAGACACGAATAATGCAGCGATTGTTTTAATGTAATGGATTTCGCAATACCACGGCATTTTCAGAAACAAGAGGTTAAGCTTGTGTTCTTGATGCCATTCTTACAGTAAAGAATGCAGTAAATCACTGATTTGCTCTCTATTGTATTTTTGTTCATTTTATTAACGAATGAGCCGTGTATTGCACTGTTAGCATATTATCTGATGATTTCCTATTGCCAGAACTATGCATTAGAAGACGTTCAACATCAATCTTTTCAAAAATAGTTCCTCGTATGCTCAAGGAGATGAGAAAACATGGCAGAGTGTTTGAAGCATGCCCGGTGTAGACTACTCCATATCAACTGGCATTTTCAACTTCTGCAGCGTGTCAAGACTGCCAACATTACAACAAATCACCAAACGGGAATACAGAAGGGAGAGATTTAACATAGAGGCGGATTGATTTTCCCCCTCCCATGCCCAGGGGAACACTTTACACGAAATCAGACATTTTACAGATATGTTTAACCATCTAGGGTGTGCATTTAAAAAATGGCAAGAGTTCAAGCCCCCTACAGTGCCATGTTCTTTTTGTTTGCACATGATAGCCATGGAGAAATTTGGCCACAATGACTGGTGAAGACTCTTCACGTACCATGTAGTTCACTATGAAGTAAATACTTACAAAACAAAAATGGTACAGGGGTGTGCTTAAGGCGTGTCTGCACCACAAAGCCTGTCTGCACCACAAAGGTGTGTGTGGCTCTCTTGTGAACAAGAGGAGGAGGACTTTGGTGAGAACACCACATTCTGGCATTTTACATGTGTAAATTGTCTGTCCTGTCTCCATGTCTCCAGGGACCGTGGGACAGGTGGCCATCATACCCATAACAGATGCTGAAGAGAAACACTGCTGATGAGATCTTCTGGCTACGGAGAGAAAGGAGAACGTGAAAATGAAGTCAGCACTTTTGTCCGCAATCATACCCGAGGCCGCTATGTTGGGGTGCTTGTAAACTCTTGTTCCCTGGCGACAACAGCTTTGGGGATGGTGTGTGTGTGTGTGTGTGTGTGTGTGTGTGTGTGGGGGGGGGGGGGGGGGGGGGGGGGGGGGGGTGTAAGTGGAGTAGATGGGGAGAGTGGGGGGGGGATTTCAGCAAGTACATATTTCTTCAGTCACTGGCATGGTTCTGGCTTTGTCTGGTAACATATGAGAGCGTTTCTCTAGCATAAAGAGGCATTTTTGATAAGCGCTATGAGTGGAAGCTCCAATGAATAGATCGTTTACAGCATAAACTGCCTCCTTTGTTTGAACCGAAGCTTAACAACAATGCAAAGAACAATAGAACAAAATAGTCCCTTTCTCCGTCGCCTCAGGAAAAGGATTGTGTTACTCTAACAGATTTCTATAGCAACACATGATACTGGTATTTACAGTCTTATTTTTTGCTATTGAGCCGAGTTTGATCACAGCATAAAAGATAGCAATTTAAAAGGTATGGCACACTAACACTCACACACACACACACACACACACACACACAGACACACACCCTCTATTCACCAGTGGGGTACCAATGTTTTTGGCACAGTACATGAATAACACAACAAAAAAACAAAGAGGTTCACAACAGTCGAAGGTGCCCAGACTGATGAGGCTGCTGTTGTACGGAACAAAGACACGCTACATTGTGTTCCCGCTTATGCTAATTAACGTGTTAGGCTAAACATTACAGCGTGAGCCATCAGCGCTTCGTATCTCTTAATCGGCTACAGCTAAAAGTAATGTTGGACTGTAGACTACTTCACGTGTCTCGCCGGTTCCCCTCCGCTCACTCTGGTTGGCCGGCTGTGCTGTACCGCGGCCTGCCGTGTGAGGATGAGAGTTGGAGTGTCTGGGTCGCTGTTCCAGAGCTACGTGGCCAAGGTGATGAATATTAGTGTCTGCTCCACTGGTACGTTTGAATTAATCATCTTGCAGCCGGTGAGTACCGCTGCAATCCAAAAACACAACCAGCACTGTAGCACAAAGGCAACGTAGACGAGCACAACTAGCACAATAGCACAAAGGCAACGTAGACCAGGACAACTAGCACACTAGCACAAAGGCAACAAAGACCAACACTACCGGCATACTAGCACAAATGCGATCACGAAGGTGATGTAGACCAACACAACCAGCATTCTCCCACAAAGGTGAATGTTTCTTTGCTTGTTTCTTGGCAGAAATAAAGGGAGACGGAAGCAGGAGGCCAGGAGCCACATAGATGGAGACCAGAGACGAGCAGCTCTTTATCGTCCTTCACTCATATGGGGAATAGTTCCGACGGGGAACTGAGATCAGCAGACTTCTGGCCTGCACATCTCATTTGGAGGATGTTCCATGCCCCTAATGGTGAGTACAAAGCATTAGCTGGTGTTTTCACACCATTGCCTCTCTCTCTTTCTCTCTCTCCCTCCCCCCCCCCCCCCCCCCCCCCCTCACCGCCCCTCCCTGGCGCTCTAGCGTTTGTCTCGCCTCTCCAGTGCGGTGCGGTGATGGATGGACACGTGTCGGGGCGGCGGCGAGTGTGTATCTGGGCCTGGCGCGTCAGCTCGCTTTTATCAAAGCAAGCGCAGGTATATCCGGCCGCCGTGGCTCATTAGTCCAGCGCGCCGTGCCTGAAATGTTTGAGCTGCTGCCCGTCGCCCTCGCGTAACACCCGCCCTCCACCCCTCAAAGCACCTCTACCCCCCCACCAACCCCCACCCCCCCATCATCTCCCTGCTGCTCGGCTAACTTTGTAGCGCTCCGGGTAACGGAGACAATCGAGCGGCAGCTATTAGCCGCTAGCGGCGGTGGGGGAAATGGGCGCGGGCCGAGTGATGGATGGTGCCACGACGGCCGCGGCCGAGGGCAGGTGATCGGCGCTAACGAGGGAGCCATCAGTGCCTGCGCTGACGGATGAGGGCCGCAGCGCTAATATTGGCAGGCGATTGACAGTGAGCACGGTGATTAGCGCAGCTGAAAGCCCCTCGACCCCCCCACACACACACACACACACACATACACACACACACACACACCACCATCGGCCCCTCCCGTTCTGTGGCTGACCGCTGGATGACTCCGGCCGACTGTATTGACCGAGGGATCAGAGCCCAGGAGGATACAGAATTTTTACTCTGAGAAGATAGCTTGTGCTAAGCATTAAAGGGCCTCACCCGTTTCATGGTAGCCCTGCACTGGCATTCTTGCATCTTCCAGTATACACATATATTTCATCCTGCTCACCTCCTCCTCGGCCTTACAGCAAATACGCTACATACCCTTTACATGCATCCATCAAAATCTCCACTCATCCATACCCGCTGTGAAATTTCATGAAAACACTGTGGTAATAATGCTCTAAACTTTCCAATAACACCAAGGCCCCACCATACTGAGAAGTACTTGCCCGGCAGACACAGAGATCTGTAATAAATCTCTCTGTTGTGGTGTGCTGTTCACTGGGAGCCAGCTCACCTTGTTAGTAGCTAACAAACAGCCTTGGGCCTCCTGGTTAGCTTCACGGGTCTATTACTCTTCTGATGAAGAGCCTGTGTCTGATATCAACACAACGGTGAGGCGGGCCAGTCCGTCTTTAACGGTGACACTCGCTCTGCAGCACTACGCAGCCGATCCTGTAAATACGGCAACACATGGGCAAAATGTTTACGAGCTCGGAGCTCGGACGATAAAGCATCCATATTCGTGGGGAAATAGGAGGGGACCATAGCCACGTCCATGATGTCTTACGAGCCGGTTGGATCCTGTGACGAAGCAGTAGGCATCTTTAGAACATGAGACGTACGTCCCAGTGTGCACGCTGTGTTCCACCGTGTGTACGCTGTGTTCCGCCGTGTGTACGCTGTGTTCCGCCGTGTTCACGCCGTGTGTACGCTGTGTTCACGCCGTGTGTACGCTGTGTTCACGCCGTGTGTACGCTGTGTTCCACTGTGTTCACGCTGTGTTCCACTGTGTGCACGCTGTGTTCCACTGTGTGCACGCTGTGTTCCACTGTGTGTACGCTGTGTTCCACTGTGTGTACGCTGTGTTCCACTGTGTGCATGCTGTGTTCCACTGTGTTTACGCTGTGTTCCACTGTGCATGTAAATTCATCACACTTAATTTGTTTTCTCCATCATTCTGAATGAGAACCAAGTTAACCTCACCGCTAATTTGCCAATTGAATATGACCAGCATACGTTAACATTTTTAATCTGAACAATCATTTTCCTCATATGTATCTCATACCAGCATGACAACTCGCCAGACACTAGACCAGACACCATTTTGTGAAACTTGCCCTTTCATGAGCTGACGCCATCTTCAAGGCCAGTGAATCAGGATAAAGACTTTAAGTCCGGAGTTGTATGGCCACCTAATGAGGTGGATGATCTGCCCCAGTTGGATCTGTCTTAGTTTGGGACAGACACAAGGACTCTGGCTTTGGAACCGGCTTCGGAAATGCCAGACATGCAGTCACATTGGGTTCGGATCAATGGCTGGTGCCTCTGAGACTTGCTCTTGCTCTGTTTGGGTCAAAGGGGAGAGGACGCGTGCCTCACAAACATCGTGTTTTTTTTTAACAATGTGCAGTTGTCTCTCAGCACACGTACAAAGAAAGCACCTCACATGTATCGTCGCAATAATTTCCAATTAATTCAAACAAAATGTCACGGCAGCTATGACATACGAAACCTAACATTTCCTGTGTATGAGCCAATAAAGGAGAAAGACAAACACAATATGGGATGACCATAGGACAGTAACTGTGTTTGAAAGACCTCTGACTTTCTTCATAATGTATTGACGGAAACTTTCCCAGATTAATTTAATCTGTGATTTAACATACACGTGTAGAAAAACGATGCAACACTCATTCACATTCACATTCATTAAATCCGACTACAACAGGAATCTGCTGTTAAATATGATCCGCGGGTCATTACTGTCTGCACTGGTTATTGACTGGCTACCCATAAGCAGATTGGGACTGATTTTTTGTTTGTACAGTGCTTCTCTCTTAAGACACTAATTGGGATGTTAGCGGGCTGACAGTGTGTTACTGCGTGGGTGATAAGATGTGAGGAATATAATATCACCTTGGTGTAAAAATAGAGAGATAAAGAGGGCTGAGAGAAAGAATGAGAGGAAGAAAGAAAGGGAGAGATAGAGCTAGAGAGAGAGTGGGGAGAGAGACACTATTGGCACTGCTAAAGAAATGGACTGCCATAAATTCAGTTCAGTGTGATTTCTGCTAAAGCATTGTTATGCAACACAGTTTGTAGAAAGAGGCGGGGTTGGGGGGTGTAAAAACGACACAGAAATCAAAGATATCCATCAAATTAACACATCAATGACTTGACTGTAATCTCCCGAGCTCTCGGCATGGCAAACACTTGCTTCGCCACTGTCGGGTGATTTATCAATGCAAAGCTAATAGCATCAATATGAATCTAACTAAAAATCAATATTTCATTACTAAATTGTTGGAGGGAATGAAGAGGAATGTTGAGGGCCAGGATGGTTCTCCTGGGTAGGAGCATCTGGAGTTCAATGTGACAAGATGAGTGATGCGTGACTCTGGGGCTCTGAGAGAGGACACAGAGAGGACAGGCCCAAGTGGAGGAACAACCACGAACACACACACACACACACACACACACGATTAACAGAACAACCACAAAGGATACTCTTCTTACCTACGCCCACCCACACCCGACCCCCCCCCCCCCCCCCCCCACACACACACACACACACATTCGCACACTTTCTTTTTGATCATGCTTTCACTTACATTCATTTATTCACCACCTACTAATAAGGTACCTCCTTTTTTTTCTTTTTCTGCCATGTTTCACATTCTTTTTCTCCTATCAAGGCCAAAGGAAGCAGCCCCGCTTCTGATGTTTAGGACAGTCTGGTTCTCTCATACTCACCCTCTCCCTCTCAGCTCTTTAATATGAGCAAACAGTCATTTACACGGCCACACTCACTCCTCTTGGCAACGCTTGCCACGGCCTCGTCCCAAACGGTGACTTGCGTGTCTATGGCAGTGTTTCCTTCACCTCCTGCACACTTGGGCTTTGCACCCTCTCCATCTTGCGGTGTTCCCGTGGCGACGCAGGATTGGAGGCAGGGCCCCGATTGGAGCCACTGCAGCATCATCGCTGGCACATTCCTCTACTCCTTACATGCCCAACATTTAGTCTATTTACCATTTAAACGCGCACTCCACTTCTGTTTTTAAATCTTGCGGCCTGCGAGAGTGCTTTAGACATGCACGGATTGACGTCCCTATGTTTTGAAAGCCCTGGGGCAAACTCACTGGAGTTCAAAACTAACAGATTTTCTGGTGATGCTTGGGAGAGAGAGAGAGAGATGGAGAGAGATGGAGAGAGAGAAAAAACAGCATTTGATCTCTAAAGAAGCAGCAGTCTCACTAATGATGATATGGATGCGCTAACTTGTAGAAGAGAGGGAGGAGAGGGAGAGAAAAAGAGAGAGAGGGAAAAAAGCAAAGTATGACAACTCCCAAAGGTGAGATCTGTGCCCGTGATATGTTTGCTCTTCCTTCAGGGCTTTGAGAATGAGTTTATTTTTCCTGATATATTTCCATCTTATTAATTCTTCTCTTTTAAGGTCACGCTTGTACTAATATCGCCAAAATAAATGTCCCTAAAGAGGGATGAATATTGCGTTTTTCGAGTGTCGATTTCTAAGAGACAGCTGTAGGGATGCGCAGTGAGGCTATGAGAGGCAGGGACATGGTGCTGAGCTGTCCCAGTCGAGATGTTGGCACCGGGGAACTGCAGCGGGAACTGTGGTGTGGGGCTTCCATAGCAGACGAGCCAAACCCCACGCCAACCACTGTAATTATTAGCTGCAAACAGCCTCAGCTTGCGTGCTATTAAAGCAGATAAAAAATAAATAAAACGCTCCAGTTATAATTATCAACGGGGCAAAAGCAGGTGTTTAGAAAGTGAATTAACAAAGGAATACAGAGGTGAATAAATCAGGTAACAAGACACAGTGATGGAAAGGGGAAGGGATTGGAGATACCCTTCATTAAAAATCTGCAAATTTGTTATTGGACTTTGGTTCAATTTGGAGTGTGTTTTGAGGCTCTTTCCATTTAACACGTGATTAAATCGTACGAAAGATGGGTGGATCTGTTAAAGGAATTTTGTCGAGGGAACTTTCTGCTCCCACAGCAGATGTTTGTTCATAGGCAGACCAGGCGAGTGGGACCATTTACCCAGGAGAGAAAAGTGTTGAGGTTTTGGGGTGTTAAAAAACAGAGAATGACACACTCTTACAGTGTTGGAGAGTATTTTTAATGTTGATTCATTATTCTTTCTTTCCTGCTTATTCTTTTCATTCTTTAGGAATAAACAACAATAGATTCCTTTTTTTTACTTGCTGGCATACCCAGATTAAACACGAGCATGTCAAGGACTGAACTGAGACAGGAGAGGGGGAGGAACCTAAACAACTAATACTGATATGATATGAATGTTAAAATGCTGTATAAAACAAGATCGGCTGACAGAACGACGGCAACTTCTGAGAGAGTGAAAGGATCCACCTTGACCCCAGAAGCCGTGGGGAACACCAGGCCAGGAGAGGCAGTCTGTGCCTATAGACCTCTCTCTGCCCCCGCCTGGCAGGTGAACAGACAGGGGCCTCACCCTCGTGCTGTAGGACCCCCACTTTACATTCCCTCCAGGGGCAGGGCTGCCCTGACGGATGCCCGCTCACACACCCCGCAATCATGGGCGCACCTGCCCGGGTGCAAACTCCACAACAGGGGTCAGCAGCAAGCCTGATGGGGGTAGGACCCGCCGGCTTTACAGAGGCCAACGTCTCCGGACGCGTTGCTTTCACGGACATCTCTGTCAACACACCAGCTCCCGATCTCTCGGCAAAGACGATCGTGGCCCACACAGTCATCCGTTCCCCAGCTAGACTTTAACTGGCATGTCAGGAGCCAAAGGGCACAGAGCAGCAGACCGGCTGGACGAAGAGACGCCCAGTTTGCCCGGTGCAACATGACGCTCCCGGGTGGGTCCTGACCTACGGCTCTGGGGGCGAGTAGCCCCTGCTGAAGTTATCCGTGTCGAGTCGTCCTCCCCTCCGCCACCCCCTGCTCTCGCGTACGAAGCGGGTGACGTGTTTACCTAAGCCCTGACCCTGCTTGCGACGCTGTGCCTTAATTGCAGTAGCCACGTTACATTAGCAGGTTTGTGTCGTACATCTCGTGTAATGCGAGGATCCAGATTTCCATGAAGGGCGTGTGGGGGCGCCGCAGAGAAGCATCTTCTGATCCGACTCTTCCATTGGACTTTTGGTGGTGACTTTGAATGTTGCAGAGGTTAAACAACACAAAAGTTTGGTAGACGGCGTTTCTGTCCCCCGTCTTCATCTTCAAGAGGTAGAGTAGATTAGCTGAAACAAAGGCACAACATTGTACAACCTAAAGAGGTCGTGGCGCCAATAATTAGCGAGTTGTTAAAAACAAGTGCAAAAACCGAGAACGTCGAAATGGACGCGCGGCCCGTCGCGCGGATAACTGGGCAGAGCAAAGGGAAGTAAAAGTGTGATTTTCGCTGTCAGCTGAGCTGTCCGTCGTCCTGTATGGTGCGTGTTATTGGCATCACACGTTTTTTTCCTACATGAGGAACGGACAAAAGGAGAAGAGAGGAGGCGCGAGGACGAGGGAGGGAGGGAGAACACGCGAGAGGGAGAGCATCCTCGAGCACAATCGATCTTTGTTGAGCAAACTCCGAGCAGATGGCGTTGTGTGTTTGTGACACATTGCCTCCCACACTGCTGATTGACTCACTGTTTGTCACGATCGTGATAGATTACCCTGCACAAAAGATACTGTACACCAAACACTAAACAACTAAATATAAACAAGTGAGGATTTGATCCTTTTGCAACTTAATACGGAATGCATTTTGATTTTGGAATCATATCGATCGTGCAAAAGAGGTCACATCGTGCTGTCAGAAATTGAATACAAAAATAAATAAAAGTGATAACAGTTACAGCTGTTTCCGATCAAGCTCGTTTTTGTTCTTTTATCCTTTTGATAAACGCCACGCTCAAAGTTCATTTCCCTTTACTTACAGCTAAATGGTATTTTGTTTAGTTCCCCAAGACAAATCCCCAACTCACAGGGTCTTGTCATCGTTATAGGAGATACACTTAGGTGGGGAGGTGGGGGTTGGCGGGAGGGATTTGGGATAAACCTGAATGAACATACTAGTCCATAGACACAGAGAGACAGAGAGGGGAGAGATAGGAAGTCTCTATCACTGATGAGTATCAGCTATTAGCAGCTCTCGGCTGGATATTCTCCAGAGCTTTGGTGCTTGTTCCTTATCACGCCTGTCCACCTGTCACACTTGGCCCTCCATCTACTCCCTGCTGTATTCGACGCCACACACACACACACACACACACACACACTACAGAGAGGCCTCCTGCACATACATGCGTGCACACACCGACATGTGCACAAACACACGCACACACGTAGAAGTCCAATTTCACTGATGCGACATTTTGCGTTATGAGCACAGATGATTGCATTTTATGGTTACGATCTCACACTGGCGTTGAGCAATCAAAACTACAAGCAACTGGCATATCGTCTGAGGCTATTGTGTCAAGCCAACTGCTATTTTTATACTCCGCAAGGAATAAGTAAAATAGTTGCAAGATGAGGAAAACCCTCGCGCTTGGCGCATTGTTAAAACAACAGGTCACTTTCTTATGGCATTAAAAACAAGCAACGCTGTTGTGACACGTTTAGTCAGGATATATAAAAGTATCCCTCCTCCTCTTCCCCTACGTGATGTACCATAAAAGCTCACCCAATTTGACACTAATGTTTTTTATAGCCATCCCTTAATGTAGCCGAAATAAAGTCCATTCCCTGAGGAGACGTCGGCATTAGAGTCAAGCAAAGTCGAACAAGTGCCACCCGCGCGCCACCCGTCTAGCGGTCTTGCGCTCTCCGCTCTTATTGACTGGGTGGATTAGGGCTGCGTGCGCGAGCCAGTCTGTGTCTCTCCTCAACAGAATGGGGTCAGGGACGTGTTGGGAACGAACTCGCAGAGATTCGCTAGATTAGATTATTTGAAGTCCTTTACAGACCGTCCGTTTTGACAACCGATATCCCCCAGCTAGTTAGTGATGGCCACTGGGCGACGTGGCAAAAACAATGTGTTGATTTTGATCTGGTGCAGTGCTGCTCTTCCTGTCCGTAGCAGTTATGTAAATAAACGTGTCATTTTTTTTGGAGGGGGGGGGGGGGGGGGGGTAAAGCTAATTTCAGACCCTCAGTTTCAGATTATGTCAAAGAGAGAACGGTGGAAAAACACGCGAGTGACCTTTCAGCTGAAGCTGTCTTCTGCGGCTAATTTACTAGCCTCGTGTTAAAGTCCGAGGTCAGGCGTTTTAAATGGGCAGCGGTTACTCCATTGTGTGTTTCATTAAAACGCATTGTGAACTCGCAGACAGAGAAGTCTCTGGATGTGACCTCTGCAGCGCACAGACATGCTCGGTTAAATTAGCGTGATGCGTTGCCCTCAGAGCGCGCAGCACTTAGTCTATTGTCCACTTTCTTCCTGTTTTTAACCCTTCGTGGTTAACAGGCTACATTTTAGGCTACCTTGTGAAAAACACACACACATACACACACACGAATTTCAAATGCTTAACTGTAGCCGTGGATCTGAGCAAACTGGATTTGAAACCCAACCCAACAAAGCCATGTTTTACCTTGCATTTTATTTATTTATTTGGGTTTTTTTGCTGGCCAAATGGGGGCTTTGTTTTCTTTTTAATCTCCCCATCCATCCTTTCACTCTCCCTTTCCCCTTGTGTCGTGCTTATTTGAAGGAGAGATTTGCATGGCTCTTTTGTGTCCGCTGCCATCTCCTTTGTTCTCTTCCTTACTCCTGATTTGACCGGATTGTGGTAGAGCGATGATCGTATTGCCTTAGGTAAGATTTTGTAGGTTTACATATCAAAGTCACTAAATATCTATATCTCTCACACACGGAAGGAAGGGGCATCCAAGACCTCTTTTTTTTCCTCCTAACGGGGGATTGTTTGCGTAAGCACATGAGAGGAACAAATCCAGCGAAACAAAAGGGATTACGGCGCTCTGTCGCTGTTGTGTTATTTATCTATTTCGCTTTTTGTCCCCTTCCAGGGCGAAGTGTCAGTGTCGCAGAAATCAACGTGCAGCGCACTAACCACAGGGAACAGAAAAGGGTGTTCGCAGCTAAATGCCGGGGTAAGAGTTGATCTCCCAACTCTTTTGTGTTCACATCACACCATCTTCTCCCTCTACTTTTCGGGAGTAAGGCAATATCTTTTATCTGAACCAAAACGCGGCTGTAATGATCAGTTTTATTTGTAGCCTTCGCCAGCTTGAGTAAGAGGCTACGTTATACTGATTTAAAAGTCTTTAAATCACCAAATAAAGCACAAAACACAAAGCTGCTACACAACAGCAACATTAAAATGTAGCCCACAACCCTTCAAGCGTCTCCTTCTCTCTCTAACTTCAGCACGACTTTGATTTTTAAAAGGTGGCTTAGCCATTCTCTTCTGTAAGGTAATTCAAACTTAAAGAATATTCAATAATACCCTGGTCCTAATATCAAGCACTGGGACATTGACATTTTCCAAAACAACGCAGTTTATTTCCATGGTCACCATACTTCTTTGTGAAGGTGTTGTGCTTGTCAGCTGGTGGTGTGTGTGTGACGGTGTCTGTGTACCACATCAGGACCTGTTCGTTTGCCTCATGCTCTGTAGTACGTGACCGATGGGGGCGGAGGGTAACGGAGTTCTCATGGGTCTGAGGTTAGCAGGATGCTAGCTCTCTTAAAGCGACAGTGAAAGTGAAGTGATAATGAATCAACAAGCTGAAGGCCTCCTGGGGCCATTGATGGACAGGGCCACCTTTCAGCCGGCTGACTGTTCGTCTCAGAACTTCACCTGGAACGCCTGTAGCACTGCTCCTGACCCACAAAGAGTTTTACAACTGCAAAGTTCACCAAAAATGGACAATTTAACACCCATGTCCACATGTGACAACATACGATTGTTGTCATTCATGAAAAGGATTACAGATTCTCGGAAACCTTTTAGCACACCTCAAATGAATCGGTCCCTATGAAAGTAGAAGGTTTAAATCTCAACAGACAGGACAAGAACAGCGGGGCGACATGCACGCCAACTTTTAAAGCCCGAGCCGGCCCGAGATCCTCTCTGGGTGCTTTGGTTACTGCCTCCTGGGGGGGGGGGGAGATATGACAAGGGAAGAAAGCGGGCAGCGTCTGGTCCTCGTCGCTGCGGCGTGTTGTTGTGGGCGCGTCTGTGCTCGGCATGCTGGGACGTGTAGTCCCCCGGGCCCATGCAGGGAGCGTGTTGCCTCTAATTGGGCGTGTTAGGGTCAGCAATTAGCGGGCAGCCGTCAAGATCCCATGACGGCTCATGCTTTCATGGTGTTGCCAGTGTTCAGTAGACAAAAAGAAAGAGAAAATGGACAGAATGTGAGAGACGGAGAGAGTGACACAGGACGGAACACAATAAGGGCCAGCCCAGAAAGAATGCTAGACCAGCATATCACTGTATTGCTGTATCTATGTGTGTGTGTGTGTGTGTGTGTGTGTGTGTGTGTGTGTGTGTGTGTGTGTGTGTGTGTGTGTGTGTGTGCACCTAAACAGGGAGGGACGCTGTGATTGAAGGACAGAGCTTAATGGGACATGTTTGTTGCCTAAGGCTCAGAATGTCGTGTCCATCTGTTATTTTTTTGCTTGGTTTAACCAACCCCAGCTAACCTAATAACGTATTTCTTCTCTACCCTGTGCGTCATACTACATTCTGTTCTAAGACGTGGAAGTGTACCCTTTTAACCCCACGGATTGGCTAGTAGATGATATTTTGCACGCACGTGTGTGTGTGTGTGTGTGTGTGTGTGTGTGTGTGTGTCTACATGTGTTCGTGTTGTTTCAGGTTGGCTCAGCCATCAGGTGGCAGTCGGGAGCAGCGTAAGGTATGCGGTGGCCTGGTTGCCATGGCGACGGCGAGCCGGACGCTAGTGACACTGCTGTAACCGTAGCCTGGAGTCATTAGTGAATCTGTTTCCATTATGGCAGCTGTGAAAGCAGCTGTGTGCTCGTTGTCATAGCGCCTCCCGCACCGAGGACTTCAGCCACGCCTCTCCGCGGGCAACAGATCACGCCAACACACGGCAGGATCAGCAGAGGCCCGCACGGTCTCCACGCTCTCCAGCACTCGTCGTTCTTTATTTCGGTCCTCTTCCGCGACGTTTGTCTGTTAATGTTTTTATTTATTCATGGCACAATCAGTAGAGCCTTGTTTTTGGGGCTGTCTGTCTGGAGCGGCGAAGCCGAGTCCGGTCCTTAACTGATACTGACCCGAACAAAGAGTTTGGGAGTTTAATGTGGTTACCATGGCAACACCCTCAAAAAATTTTTTGTTGTTTGTTGTTGTGGACCGATCACCCCCATCCCACCCCCCACGCACGCGCACACATTCACACACACCCCTGTGTAGTCTGTGCTTTGAACTAACTAGTTTAGCGCTGCACTCGACACGAGTGAGGACGTGACTTGTGGATTTATGACGGATCTAGGCAGAGTTTTTTCGACAGAACACGAGCGGTTTCAGCCCACTCAGTCATGTAGACCTCATCTGCAAGCTGACACTCCAACGCTCCCGTCCTGGTAATGCTTTGTTAATAACTTTGTGCCGGGCATTAACTACAAATTTCACTAATTTAATCACAAATTTAACCAATTTACGGTGGTTTATTAAAGATGACAGTCAACAAATTGATATAATAGATTAGACAGACAGATTTTAGACCATTTTGTTTTCATTTTAACTGATGGGAAGATTGACCTTTATAGTGCACAGAAGAGCAGGAACGAGTCCTGAACCCGAGATTTGAGCTCCGAGGTGAAGGAAGATTCCGTTCTTACTATGCCAAAATCCCCAGCATCTCCTCTACGACTGTGGGCCATCATCTTTGGCGATCTGCGCAACATTCGGCATTGATTTTAAAAACCCAAGTTGAAAATAGTCGTCCCCACGCCCCCGTACTCCCACTCTCCCAGCATGCATTGCAGCGAGCCACCTGACCTCCTGCTGCTGCTGGGGAGAGTCACCCACACAGCTGATACGTGTGTGTGTGTGTGTGTGTGTGTGTGTGTGTGTGTGTGTGTGTGTGTGTGTGTGTGTGTGTGTGTGTGTGTGTGTGTGTGTGTGTGTGTGTGTGTGTGAGATGTACGCTAAACACTGGCAGTGGCCCAGGATAAAGTATCTGTTAATGTACTGGCTCCACATCGCAGAACAGCAGTGCGAGTGCAGAAGAGGGGATGGAGTTCCTGACGTGCTCCTGCCACTGGTAGAACGAGGAGCTGTGCACTTGGCTTGCAGCACTACGCAGGAGGAGACCACAAAGCCCAAGATCACAGCTCCCTGTTTTTGACAATTTATGACTAAATTGCAGTTGACAGCTGGTAAAACGGTACATTTTGAGATGACCTGCTGTACCGAAGGCTCTTAAAAACACAAACTGCCAGTTTCACCACCTACACAGACATTAGAATGTGAGATACTTTCAAAAGAAGAAGAAGAAAATAAAGTTCACGGAGCTTGAGTCACAGAGCCTCCGTCCGTCAGCAAACGGCGAAAAGCTTCCAAGTGTGTTTACACAATCTGTTTCAAGCAAGTTCAGCAAGGGACTTCACACTCTATACGACTCTCAGAATAGCTCACCACAAGAACCACTACTACACGTACACATACGTTTCTTTCTTAAAGACATAATATACTCACCCTATCTATGTGGTGAAGCTTTGTAACACACTCGCTGTAACGGACTCGCTGTAACATTCACTGCAATGGCCCCACTGTTATGGGCTCAGTGTAACAGGATCACTGTAACATGCTCGCTGTAACATTCACTGTAATGGCCTCACTGTTATAGGCTCAGTGTAACAGGCTTACTGCAACAGGATCATTGGAACGGTCTCGCTTGAACTGGATCACTGTAATAGGCTCACCTTAACTGGATCACTGTAATCGGCTCATTTTAACTGGATCACTGTAATGGACTCACTGTAACAGGCTCACTGTAACTGGATCACTGTAACAGGCTCACTTTAATGGGCTCACTGTAATGGGTTCACTGTACCAGGCTCACTTTAGTGGGCTCACTGTAACTGCATCACTGTAACAGGCTCCCTGTATCTGGATCACTGTAACAGGCTCACTTTAATGGGCTCACTGTTACGAGCTCAGTAACAGGATCACTGTATTAGGCTCAGTTTAATGGGCTAACTGTAATGGGCTCACTGTAACAGGACGGATTTAGTCGGCTCACTGTAACGGACTTGTTGTAACGGACTTGCTGTAACGGGCTCACTCCCCTTCACTCTTTCATGCTCTGCCAACAGCTTCTAGGCGTGCGTTTGTGGGGAGACGTTGATCACATATAGCTGAAAGCTTACTGGGAGGTCGAAAGCCTTCTCCCAGACCCAAGTCTCTCCCAGACCTAAGTCTCTCCATCGCCGTGATACTTCCCTCTCAGGCTTAAATTCCACCAGGCCCAAACCGTCAGGCTAGACATGGGAGGTGTAGCCACTGCTAGTTCCACAGCTTATCACCTGTGTCAGCAAGGAGAGGAGAGAGATTGCAGAAAACCGACTCAATTTTATCCATGGCGGGCTGTGTGTGTGTGTGTGTGTCTGGTAGAGAGAGAGACAGACAGAGTGAGAGGAGAGGTTGGGGGAAAAAAACGTGGGAGATGTGGACAAATGCTCTCGATTCCTTCCAAGTTAATAATGAGGTGTGTGTGGGGTGGTGTGTGTGTGTGTGTGTGTGTGTGTGTGTGTGTGTGTGTGTGTGTGTGTGTGTGTGTGTGTGTGTGTGTGTGTGTGCATGTGTGTGTCAGCACACTTGTCGCCTTCTCATCCGGGTTGGAAACGGCGGGTGCATGGCGGGCGAGTTTGCTTGCCACCTGTTTGTGCCCGCACCTCCTCGCCGCGCTGTCTTCCCATAAACCCGCGCGCGGGGGAGCTGATTGACACACCTTGCATCCTTAATGGAGGAGTGGCAGAGGAAGACAGCACCACGCAGCTTTTGCCAGGAGGATCCGCCGCAGGCAAACACTCACTACTTCATACACCCCCCTTAGAGAGAGAGGGAGAGAGAGACAGAGAGAGAGAGCGAGAGAGACAGAGAGGGAGAAATAAATACATCAGCCTGCCACTCACCATAAACATCCACACAGAAGACAGTCACACACTGGCACACACTCGCACACACACACACTATCGTGCACATGCGCACGGACTACTGCAAGACATTATTGGTCGTTGGGTACATTTTCAGGAGCGGAGTGGCCAGCTCCGCTCTATAGATGAAGCTAGGTGTTATCTTCTTGATTGTGGAACTGTTTTACTAAAAAACCTTACGATTAACGTTTAGACGAAAGCTCGGCTCGCCCACTCCTGGCTGCAAACGACTGGGGCCATTGAAAATTCCACCTTATTGAACCGTTAACTGCAATTTTTTTCATTGTCTCGTCACATCATATACACTGCATTTAATTTTTTTGACCAATTGGAACAACTGGCTTTGTTACGTACATGAACTCGATTCGTCAGATCAAACTGCTCCGCCCCCATCCCTGCACCTTGATTGTGCTTGTTGTTTACTTGGAGAGTCCGCAGTGCCCCGCGAGGAGCTTACTTAATTGCAACAGACTCAGGTGTATTATGGTGTATTAGGGGACATTAGCAGGAAAGAGGAATTAGTGCATTTTAGATCCACTGACACTCTGGAACAATCAGGCAGTAACTACCCATCACCCTGACAGACCCGCAATCCCCTCTCTCTCCCTCCCCTTCCTTCTCTTCCCCCTCTCTCTCTCCGTATTGATCTGCCTGTCCGTTCTTAATGGTCCTGTTAAACACAGACACCAGGGCACTTTAGTGGGCCAAGGCCCACTTAGCAATAACGCTCTCCGGTCTCACTTTAGGGTGACCAGTTGGGCCAGAGCTCCTGGCCACATGTCCGGCCGGAGATGGCTCACCTGAGTCCTCTCTTTGGGGGTCACCACAACAGTTAATGGGGAAGGGGGGGTAAAGACATCAGTAAAGACATCGGGTTTGCACTTGGCAACATGAAATGCTGAGCCACAGCCTGATCTTGACAACATCACCCAGCCACCAATCCAAATACACAGAACAACAACGAATATTATGGACTGTTGGAAGTGATGAGATATATAAACCAAAACTCCCAGCCTCCACGTCGCTACGCTAGGCAAAGCAGCACCAAGACAAGGTGGATCACACGTGCTCTGCAGCTCTCTTAAGGAAATGCCGCGATTAGTTTATGACAGAGTGAGCCAGGAGTCTTCTTCAAACACATCTCCCGTGTCGGGCCGAGAAAAGCCTGGGAGACAGGCCGCTTTGTGGGTGAGTGTGTGTGTCTGTGTGAGTGTGTGTGTCTGTGTGAGTGTGTGTTTGTGTGCGAGTGTGCGTGCGCCTTGCAGCCGCGTGATTGCCTGACGTCCTTTCATCTACATATACGCCGTTAGTGAGACGCAGGTCTCGTGGTAAAAGGACAATTCAGATGACGATTTAGCCAATCAGACGAAGAGTAACAACGCTCAGTAACGAACAAGGGAGCGTTTCAAATGCTCTTGTCCTCTCTAGTGACAGAACTGGCTGGCTGCTCATCTGGGAGGACCGTAGCTGAGAAGACGTCACATTCGCTTCGCTTTGTGTTCCACTTTATGGACGAAGAAAGAGGGAGCTTTCTAAAATGTAAGGGAGAGAGAGACAGAGTGAATAGAAAATTGTGCAATGAGGATGGGGACAGTGGGAAAAAAAATAACATGTTCTGAAGGCAAACAGTTGTGTTTGCAGTACATTTAGAACAAAGCTCTTTAGGGACCCGAAGATTTAGTGGGAAAAAAGGAGTTGTGTTTTATTAGTTGAGTGATATAAAACATGACAAAACAGCTACTCAGAGAGGAGAAGAGATTCATGCGCTCCCACTGGGATTTCTATATAGGGCACGAGCTCTCTTCTCTCCCATTTAGAGAGCGGCTCGAGGAGAGGGTGAGTGTGGGCGAGAGACAGAAAGGGAGTGAGACGCGGAAAAAGAGCCAGAGGGGGTGCGCGGACGCTGCTCGCGCAAAGCCTCGCGACCTTCGACCTAAGGTGGGGAAAGGGGTTCGCCACCGCAGTGCCTCGGAGTGTAGCACTCAGAGAGGGGGAGAGGGGGGAGAGGGGGAGAGAGGGAGAGGGGGAGAGGTTTCGGCCGCTCGGAGCCGAGGAGCAAACCGTAGGCCAGACGGTGGTGGGCTCGCCTGCGTTCCGAACTCCTGCAGTAAGGAGCGGTTTTACTTCCGTAAAACAAGCCGCTTTGGGCCTGCGCATGTGCGAGTGTGCTCGCACGCGCGTGTGTTCCCAGCAGTATGGCGGGATCGATGAGTTCTGATCCGGATAATAATGTTGTCAGTAAATGATCAGGAAGTGGTGTGTGTATGTGTGTGTAGAATGAGTGTGTGTGTGTGTGAGAGAGCCAAAAAACAGAGAGACAGATAGAGAGACACAGACAGAAAGAGAGAGAGAGAAAGAGAGAGAGAGAGAGAGCACTTCAGTTACAAAGTGAAACCTCACCAGTGACAAAGCATCTGACACTCTTTATGTTTCTCCCAGAGCGACAGAGACAGACAGAGGGCAGGGGAAAGACAACCTGATCGATAAAGCCCAAGTCAGATTGCATCAGCTCTGCTAAGAAGGTCTGTCTTTTTCCTAAACAAACCTGATATCAGAGGAAAGGAACAGGAGTTCACAAGATACACAAGCATTTTCTACTTCACCTAAAGACTGATGTTACAATTCTGTGCGTATGCACGTACATGTGTCAGTGTGCTTAAAGGGGTCCTCTATCATGTTTAAAGCAATTGTTGTGCCAGTAAAAATGTCTGAAATATGAGTTCCATTCCATACCATTCCACTCACGCTGAGCATGATTACTGTTGCAAGTGCAGATCATCAGTAGGGTCAAACTTTTTGCGTTGCGTCATGGTCTAAATCCATCCTAAGAGCGCTCCTGTGTCCGCATTATCAAAGGTCTGGTGGACAGTAGTCTGCCTGAAACCATTTTCGTTCAAATCTGTAGGGCAAAATCTTTGACAACTTTACAATAAATTAAACCTTATGTCCTTTAAAAAACAAAATGTGAAAAAAATCCAGTTTTTAGCATTCTCCTGACACTAGTATAGCAAAATAATAACATCCTAAATAATTTTGCTACACCTGGCATCTCTGTTGCGATGGTATATGGAGACACGCAGAAACCAACCTTTAAGGTTTCAGGCCGTTGTAGCTGTTCCCGTGGTTATCGGACCTCAGAAGGGTCCCATCCCACCTGCTCTTGAGCTGAGACGGCCGGTGCAGTCTTACTGCTTCCTAGATTACTGATAACGAACGTGCTTCATCGTCTGTCCATAACCGCAGAGAGAACTGCCATATTCACGGGAGAGAAGATTTTGTTATTTCAGTGAAATAAAAGTTAAAGTAACTTAAAAGCAGGTTGAGTGGAGGTAATACGATTTTAAAAGCCTACCCTGAGTCACCTGTGGAAAAGTAGCTCAGAGTACTGCCAGGCACGTGGCCGAGTAGCTATTCTGTTTTTTTAAATACTTTTAATATTGTAGTATGTTGGGAATTGTAATATGTTTGGTATTATCATACGGTTGGTATTGTTATATAATAACTATTTATCTGAATAAATTATTCAATTATTATTTTATATTATGTTATTTCTATATTATATTATGCAAATATTATTTACTTTCCATTATCAGAGTGCAGAGGATCACACCATAACAACACATTGCTACACTTCAGTAACTACACCATGAAACAGTGTAGTTACAATATAATTATGGTTATGTGATGTGAAATATTAATTCATATTTTAATGGAGTATATGTAACATATTTCCATCAATTTAGAAACATTTATTGACAGGCTATTTTGAATAAAGTGCCATGGTATGGAAGAATATTGAGTTACATTATATACTGAGCCTTTAAACTTGGGGGTGTAAAAATAAAACAAACATAAACAAATAAATGGAAGGATGGATGAATGAATAAAATATGAACATATTTGGGGTTATTTCTGATAAGATTAGACTAAGAGTCTAAGAGGGTAATTTAATTTAAATCAACCAAAGTCACATATCTGAAACATTCCCATTCCCAGATGCAGCCAATCTAATGCGCGTTTAATCCAAGCTCGCTATTTCCACCAAATGTTGCCTGGAATGAGAATATAAATTTCGGCTCAGTGTTAAAATTTGACTGACACTCCATGCTGATGAATTAACATGATCTGGTTGAGCAGTTACACATATGAGTTGGCACAAAATGTCTTTTTATGACTGAAACTTGAGCATGAACCCCCCCCCCCCCCCCCCCCCCCCCCCCCCTACATCAAATCTGCTGAACCTGTTTCATTTCATCTGTTATTACCTAAATATATTCAGTACGAGCTTGTATCGGGCTCATCGTGGAAACAGTAATATTTTTACATCACTTCAGAATGTTCTTCCCTAGTTCTGAAAGTGATATTTTTTATATTTCATTTGCAATAAATAAATAAATAGTCACAGGATACATGCATGAGAACTACGTGGCAGTCCAGCTAAACTGGCCTTGCATTACACAACACAGAAGCAGAGACATTAACCAAACAGGACAAAGATATCTGATCATCCAGAAGTGCATGCACAGAACATGTTTAGTTTCTGGGACTTATGAGTAAGGGAATATTTCACAAGGTGCACAATTACTGAGAAAAAAGTTGCTCCTGTCAAGTGTGTGTGAGCTAAATGTGTAACTAAAGGAAAATATCAAATACACTATAATAAAACATTTATACACGGGGTTGGATTTCAATTGAGGGCGAGATGAGTTCCTTAGAGATTTGAGTACTAATACTTTTTTAATAAAAAAAAATTCAAATTAAATAATAATAAAATAAAGGACTTACCTAACCATCCCTAATCCTCATATATTCTGTCAAATAATGCTCATTCAGAATGCTCATACGTGTGTGTGTGTGTGTGTGTGTGTGTGTACAGAGGACAGTCCTCAATGAGACATCTGTGTCTGCTCACAGTAGATTTTCCTGGCAGTAATAAAGCCTGCAGGAACCGCAGAACCATTGCTCTGTGTAGATACCTTTGATTTGGGTAACGTTCCATCTGTAGATGGCTCCATCATCAGGGAGAGACGCTCGGGAAGAAAGAGACTTAACCATGCAAACAGGACAATGGTTACTGCGCGGTTGCCGTCTCTTTCTTATAGTCTCCTCCTCACTCCCTTTAACACTCATTCCCTGCAGTACGATGCTGGAGACGAGCAAAAGGTGTGTGAGCGAGAAAGATACAGTGCGCATTAGCTTTGAAAGTCAGTCAGATGGCGGGAAGGGCCAGATGAGAACTCTTCCCGTCAGAAACCTTTACATTACGCAAAGACACCGGTCGCCTCAAACCTGTGACGCTGTACGCGAATGCTTCTCTGCAAACGGACAGGCCCCTGACACGCTACGAATGTCCTACCGCGTTTCGTGAGCTCTGGCTATGCTGGAAGGGGGGTGGGGGGGTAGGGGGGAGGCTGGGGGAATAACACGTGGAGGTCGCCTCTATTTCTGTCTCCATCTCTGCCTTTAAAACATGCTAATTCAGATGCCTGACCAATGGGAAGCTCTCGAAACCAGAATCTTGCTTCCAGTAAGACCTTTGTTTTAAAGCAGGTGGGGGTGGGTACATTCTCTATATGATCAAATTTACACATACATGCAGTACACACGTACAAATACATATGCACACACACACGGAAATACACACACACACGTGCAAACAGTTTATTAAATTATACACGGACCTCAGCACTGCTAAGACATTATAAGAAATGAGTTGAAGTTCAGCTGGCTAAAAGACCAATGCTTGAACCATGACACAAAACAATCTTTTGCTTCAGAGTCGACAAACACACTATGAGAAGAGATAGAAAGATGAAGGTTTCCTCACACTCGAACCCACAATCACACAGGGGGACCAGAGAGCAATAAGAGATAACAAAAAAGGAAGAGAGAGAGAGGGAGAGGCATATTAAAGCTAGTGGCCACTCTTTCAGCACAACACACTGCACACTGTCTATGTCTCCCTCAGGGAAGGCAGAGAAAGAGTCATGGGAGAGCTACTCGCATGATAGATGCCAATAAGGACCACTGTACAAACATGTCACACCCTCCATCCCTTTTCCCTGTCACAGCTTTCCAGACAAAACAGCTTTCTCCTTCCTCACACACTCTGTGCTGGGCCTCGGTCGCACACTGCCCCTGCCCTCCGCCGACGTCGTTCCGCCCTCTCTCCCCGTTTTGTGCGGCTTCTTTTATTTTTCACACTCTTGTATTCTTTATTCCTTTCCTAAAGCCATCATTAAGGGTTCTGTCCCCTCTCTCCAACCCCATTTCCCTCCCACCTCCCAGATGCAGTCTCCGGCGAGGAGATGGCCCTCTATTGTAGGCTCACAAGGCTCTGGGAGTTACTTGTTCACTCATAGACGTTGTTGGGGGAAGCAGAGAGGAAGAAATATTCATAACAATATTTATCTGCTTGTATTTTTTACTTTGTCCTGTGACTACAAAAAAAATCTCTTCATGTTAAACTTTATCTCGAATAACTTCTCCATTTCCAAAACGGGAGCGGATCACGGTCGTCATCGCACTCCTCAAAACTCTCCAACCGGTCCTGTCACATCTGCAAAATCCACGGGCAATTCATTACCACCTGGCAGGCGATGGCGGGCTCTGGGTTAGCCGTAGACGAGCGGGCGGGGGATAGAACGTGAGAGCGCGAGCCAGAAAGACAGGGGGAAGTTGGCGATACTGCCTGTTCGGAAAAGCGGGAGTGTCGTTTCTGACAGGCAGACGCGGGAAGCCTGAGTTCATCTCTTCTGACAGCTGCGTTCTCCTCTCTTCTAACTCTGGTGTTGCAGATGGAAGGCCAGAAAAAGACGAGATGACTTTACAAGACAGTTTGGAAAGGAGCATCAATATTTCATCACAACTGCGTTTACACACGCAAACAAACAACAACAACTACAACAAAAAAAGCGATCGCATCTGGAACTTTCCTGTGGTGTTTCTCTTTTCTCCGTCTCCATCTCGCTCAACAGGCCTGCGCTCAGCTCTTCTGAGACAGGTGCGGGGTTTTCAATCGAGGAAGACAGGACAGGTTCTCTTTCTGGATAGAAGCTCAGATGGTATTTTGTTAGGTAAAAGTATGGATGAGAAATTATTTATGAGACTGTAATTCTTCTTGGACGCGATTGACCCCAGACAGCATGTTTGATACATGAAAAGTGCCCAACATTTCTCCACAGATTTTTTTATAGATAAAAATGAATGCAAACTCTCTAAATCTCTGGTAACTCTTGCTGTTCTAAAAAAAATAGATTTCCTTGTTCAGAGACTCTGCTAATTACAATAGGTAATGTAAATATATTTTATATATATGTAGATATATACTAATTAAGATATTTATTTGACTGTCCAATTGCACATCATTCCACAACACTGTTCATTCAGTACATGAGTACATCAGATACAGTACACCTGAACGTCTGACTCGTCTCGAGCACTCAAAATGAACATTAGAAATGGTAACTGTTAGAACGCGACACTAGGGTTAGAGCTCAAACACTCAGATTTGTGGTCAAAATAATTTGTATGCCTCTAGGCCTTAGAGATTATTTGACAGTGCCCTGTTGGGAAGGTAGTTTCACTCAGTAACAGGCAAATCTGAGCCGGCGTGGTCCCCTTTGCATTCATTAGTATTTTAAAGACCACCATTTCAGTGATTAGCTTTTTAATGAAGTGTTTTTTTAAGGTCTTCAGCTCTAACTTCCATGCGTCCCATCCCGTTCCACTATCATCAGTGATCCATTTTGTTCAAACCCACAGCACACAATTATATTAGGAAAAGGGGAAAGAATATTATGAATTAATGTAAAGCTCAAATCCAACAAAACGATTTAAGTCGATTTAAAATCTCACATGCACATAGCTAACTTAAATTATTTTCGACGATTGCACACCGATATTAGAGAGGACGTGTTAGGAATTCAACACTGACTTCACTAAATCCTTCTGAACGTCAACATTCATAGGCTAATGATAATCAAACTTGTTTTGCTTACAGTGAAGAATAGCGCCAGGTAAAGAGGACCTATAACCTGGCTCCTGACTAAACGAACTCCTAAGGTGTCATGTTGTCACCAACGCGGGCTTTGGATCCGTGTTTGTTTGCCTTTGAGTTTGCTTCGGGTTTTATCAGCAAGCCGGCGGATGACTTGCGAGGAGAGAAACGGTGATTCTCAAATCTTAAAGGCGATCCCCGGCAGCGTGTTTGTGAACAGAGACGTCGCGTGGCGTCGTGGAGAGGAATTAGAGGGCATAGACGGGTTGTTTGTTTTTTATGATTTCATGCATACCTTCTCGGTGTTCCGCTTCGCTTTAGTCTCGGTCTTTGAGGACTAAGAACGTTTTTTGAAGACGCAAAAAGAATGTGTTTGTCTTACATTTAGCAGATGCCTCCTGCTCGTGTAGGCCTCGCGCATGTACGAGCACGCATGCATTCATTCAGACACACAATCGAGACGTTGAAAATGTGTTGCCAGCTATGCATTGTTAAATCCCCCCTTTTCCCCATTCAGCTCTTTGTATCAGCAACTTATCAATTATAACTATTTACAGACGCACGTGCTGATGAAAAATCTCATTCACAGACAGGCATCAATACTGCTCTCATCTATGTTTACTATTCTTAGCTCTTACTCATACTGTAATCATCCATTAGCCATACAAAGTATCTATCTATCTATCCATCCATCCATCCATCCATCCATCCATCGGTCTGTCTGCGTTCTCCTGCAGCTCTCTCACCTCTTCCTCTGACCTTTCACCCCCGACTGTAACCCCATCTCTCAACCCTAACCCTGTGCTCCCTTCCTCAGCAGTGCGTCCGTAATGTTTTCTCGTACTAATCGCTCCCTTTCTCTCCTCCCTCCTTCACTTCATCTCGCTCTTTCTCTTTTCTGTTTTCCATTTTGCTTTCAACTGTTTCTCTCCTCTTCTATGGTTTGAGGACGTAGTGTACGTGTTTGTGTGTGTTGTGTGCGTGCATGCACACTGTGTGTGTGTGTGTGTGTGTGTGTGTGTGTGTGTGTGTGTGTGTGAGTGTGTGTGCTGGTCGAGCAGCTGCAAAAGGCCTCAGCTCAGAGAGCTGACGAGATGTGACAGCTTTGGATATCTTTCACTGGCACTGACAGCTGACAGATGGATACCACTCACACACACACTGAAAGGGGAGAGATAGAGAGAGAGAGAGAGAGAGAGAGAGAGAGAGAGAAAGAGAGCCCTGAGGAGGATTCTCTAGCATTAGTCTCTGTTCATAGGGCCAGCGTTTGATTGAGTGCTGGCGAGAATAATAAACCCTCCTCTAGCCAATACTGTGCCAAGACTCCTTCTTTTCTCGTCTTCCCTCCCCCCTCATCTCTCTCCTCTCTGCATACCATCATCTTTATTGTTTTACTAACGTTTACAGTTTTCTCTGTCTCGTTGTGGTCTGCCATCTTGGTGAGACTCCTCCCCTTTTCTCACTTCCATCTTCCAAGTGTCTCCTTTAGTGGATCTGATACCCGTGTTTAATTACTGCAATATAATATGTGACATAATATCATTTAGTCTCAAGGTAATACAATATGCTATCATTTAGATTAGCAATGTTCTTGACGCCGTGTATTCCATTATCATGCAAAAGACATCATATGGTAACATGACTGCATTTTCACATCTGACGTGTGACTTGCTGTATTTTGGCTGGGCCTGTGTCATATTTGGCTCAGGTTTTTTGCGCATACACTCATCTCTCTCTCTCTCTCTCTCTCTCTCTCTCTCACTCACTCACTCTCTCCCCCTGGCTTAAATGAGGCTGTGTTTCAGTGCCGCGAGCTTGTGGCCATCGAGCCAGAGACACATCGCCATCAAACGCCGCCATCACTAGCCTGTCACCCCCTGTCTGTCAACCGTTACTTAGCAACCACAGGATCACCGTCCAATCTGCTTCTGATTTCAGCGACAACAAAGCATTACCTCCACTTTTGGCAAAGGGCACGTTCTCTGCAGGGTAGGGAAGATGATGGTTTAAGAGGTTTTATTCGTGCTAGGGGTTAGCGACATAACAGAGAATATGGGGCAAGAAATGACAGAAATGAGTGAAAGGACAGTAGCAAGGCAAAGGGCAGAGGAGCCTTTATTTGAATTTTTCTCTTTTAATCAAGCCGTTTTGAAAGCCAGACCACAGGGCTACGTGTACAGTAAGCAGGCGTCTAGCACTAAAGAAAGACAACAGAAGTCTGACCTGGAGAACACTGGTGAAAGCACAATAGACAGCAGCAAAGATGGCAGAGGACAAAAAGGCGGAAGCGAGATTTCTATTTCTTTCTCTTTTTTTTCCCAGAGTGCTCTATTTTCTCTGCTCCAGGAGGCCCAACGTGTGGAAGGATGCCAGAGAATTTGCCCCATGGGCCCCGGCAGTCTGTCGAGCTGCTCCAGATACGTGCGGAGATCTGTGCGGAGAGGGGCAGAGCCACACTGCCCAGTGGGCGGGGCTTTGGGGGAGGGTGCTGGCCTATAGTTGCGTGCTCATCTGTATGTGCCGTCCTGGGGTGGCCTCCGCGGGATGTGACCTCACGCAGTGGCTGGGGGGGGACACAGATCGCTCAAACGTGGAGCTGCACGCGCTCGATAGGAGTGGCGAAGGCCCGATCAGGGCGCGCTGTCAGGGGAAGACTCCGTCGACGCACACTCCTCCACCCGAGTGGCCGTCACCGAGACCCTCGACGGGAGCCACATCTTCCAGCGCCTCCCGGTAATCCGTCTCTGATTAGAGCGCAGCGCTCAAAGTGTCGATACACCTCCATTAATCAGAACGAGCCGAGTTCTCGTTAGGGGCTGATCTCGCCCCTCTGCGTTTCCCGCGGAGGCGGAGCTGGGACGGGGCGACGCCTCCGCCGGGGAGGGCATGGCGGTGCCGTTGCTAAGCGATCGGAGTGTTGTGACAGGTGGGGTCCTCATGGGGTGGCAGCCGTGTTTGATAACTTCAGTCATCTCCCTCGCCCTCAGGGCTACAAAACCGTTTTAGATCCCTATCTCTCGCCGTGCAGCGGGTTAATATGCTGTCTGGTCCAGATTATGAAGACATCCAGAGGCGGCAGGCGAAAAGCGTCCTGGCAAATTAGTGACTGACATCTGACAGTGACCTTAGTGGAGTCTGGCTTTTGATGGTACATGATACAGGAATGTGTGTGTGTGTTTTCAGATTCATCTCTCTCTCTCTCTCTCTCTGTCTCCCTTATGCATTTTGTACTCCCTGTATCTCTCACTTGGTCTGTGTCATGCTTTCTTTGACTAGTCATTCATTCTGCACTTACCCACTTACCTGTCATTTGTAACTCCAGGGAAAGTTGCTTCACACTGCTGGAGACAAAACATTGCACATACACTTACACACACACACACACACACATACACACACACACACACACATACACACATACTCACACACACACTCACACACACACACATACCCACACACAGACAAGTCTAAGATTTCATTTGTTCGTTCCTGAGAGAGATCATCTCTCTGTGTTAAACACATCTTCTCTGTGTCACTTGATAGCTTTTTTTCTTTCTACACCCTGATGACTTGTAGATTAATTAACATAAATTAACACGTCAAGCATGCATATTTACAGTACCAATTATACAGTTAATATTCTTCTGGGAAAAAAATGCAGTCCATTGGGAATGAACAATGAACTTGTTGATTATACAATTATCTTGGAGCCATTGGGTCAAAAGTATTATATGAACTGTATATATTAGTTACAAAAAGACAAAGAAGTAGCTCTGTTGAATTGTGTATCTGCTTTGATAGTTTGTTTTTATTCAGTTTTATTCATATATTTGCTGCACATATAAATACCTCTTATAATGACCTGGGTAGGAGCTTGTATGTGTATCATGGAAAAACGAGGTTGGGCAATTAGCTGTCCAGGTGAGAATATTCTGTTCTCTGGTATTACATTGGTCTCAGATAGCTGCGTTTAATCATGACTGGGGATCCATTTGATATCAAAGCCATACCCTCAGGCCTGCTGGAGTACGTCAAGCCAGCAATGTTTGCTTTTTAACGTCGCCCCCATTTTCCCGCCACCTGAAATGGCTTCTTTCATGTGTGAAGGGAGCGGGTGTACCGTATCCCGGGAGACCAGCCATTGTGACATCACTGTCTCCAGGTATTGGCAGCTGATGTGCCGTGCATGTGCACCTGCCAATCAAAGTGAGCGGCAGAGAGCAGACAGGCTGCATTAGCGTGAGACTTCATCCTCGTGTAAGAGAGAGGAGGCGAGAGAGAAAAAGACAGAGAGAGAGAGAGAGAGAGTGTGTGCGCACCGGAACACCTGTGCACTGCGTGTCTTTGGTGTAATTTTTGACTTGGCTCCGAAAACAGCCAGGATGGCATTGGAGAAAGACAGAGAGACAGATGAAGAGAGCAGCTTTCCTTCTACCTTTCCCTCTGATGTTCTCCTGCGGCCTTGGGTGAGCTCCTCAAAAGCGTGCCATCCTTTAAGACCATCTCAACTTCTGGAAAACAAACAGACAGGCAAATACACAAACAAAACCTGCAGGTGATTCTTCCTTCATGCCGCCTTACTCGGAATTCTCATTCTGCTAAAAATAAACCCATTTACATTGTAAATGAATTGGAGAGAACTACGAGCCACATTTATGGAACACAAAGTATAAATACATTTCGCTTCAGTGTGGAAGAACACCTCCTTCCTCGTCTAGCTTGCTCATCTCAACCTCGACCTTCCTAGTCACGCCACGTCCCCATCGCCTCCCTGTTCTGCATTACTTCTTCTCTTCTTCTCCAGAACCCCGGCCCAGAACCCCTCTCCCCCAAAGGTGATG
>NC_135216.1:24145982-24148482 GCF_052324685.1 Brachyhypopomus gauderio
TCTACAAGGGTATTTGTCAGATTCAAATTGTACAGTTTTTCCTATTGGATTTTTTAGGCTACAATTTAATACGATAATCCTTAGCGGCACAGAATTTATTTTATCTCATGAAGTTTATCCTGTGGTCTGGAAAAAAGCCTTTAGGGTGTTCCAAAGAGTCATTTTCACTGTCTGGTAGTCACGAGACAATTAACATTTTGTTTTGTATCACAACGGTCCACTTCCTGCTACAGATAAGAACTGCCCACCTATCCGTGTCATGGCTGACGTCACTGCAGCTGCTGAGTCAATCAAGCGGCGCGGCGCGAGGACGAAACGGCCCCCCTGCAAACCTAATGACGCACCATCTCCTGCCTGAGTCCAACGGTTCACTTCACAGCATGACCCAAAATACGTTGGGTACCCAACATTGACAAATTAGTTTAGCAACCTGGAGAGAGAAAGAGAGAGAGAGAGAGAGAGAGAGAGAGAGAGAGAGAGAGAGAGAGAGAGAGAGAGAGAGAGAGAGAGAGAGAGAGAGAGTGTGTGTGTGTGTGAGTGGAGGAGCATGAGAGAGATTAGCAGAGGCAGGTAGGGTGTGAAGTGATCAAAGGTCTGTCCTGAATGCCTGTGATGGCATCTTCTTATTCTGGCCCAAAAGGAGTGTGGATTAGAGTGGTCCAAGACAAGCTTTTGTGAAGTAGTTCTGTTGTGTTGGGGGGCTGTTTTCTTGCAAAATGTTCTTAAATGTGCAGCTATGTTTCAGCAGTCGGTACTACATAATTGGCCAAAATTCATACTTGCCTGCAAACCTGGAAGGAGACCACAGCGCCACGGTCTGTGGACATTGGACACCTCGTAATTTTTATTTTTGCTGTGTACTCAAGTAATTTGGATATTAATGATACAAAAGATGAGACAAACTGAGGCAAAAGTAGAGTGTGTGACCTTGTAGCCTATTTCTGGACATGTTTTACTATAGTTCTGGAATCATTTAGGCTGATGTAAGAAACCCCCTTCTCAGAAAGATACTGTTAGAGAAAAATGTAAATGGTTAATTTTGTTAAATTGTATGTAGTTAAAGTAATATAGTCAAAAGTAAATAAAAAAAATGCATGGTTCTATAAATATAGAATGTGAATATATATACTTTGTATTGTTTGATAGTATATGGATATGTTCTCTAATGTTTTGGTTGAAAAGTATAACATTCTGTATTGTACAACTACAGCAACTTTTAGATTTTGTTTATGGCGAGGTGGCTTTTGACTTTAGTGTCCTTTTCTGAAAGACGAATGCTTGCTTTACGTGATATAACATGTAAGAATAACCTGGTCAAAACTTGTGTCCTTTGTTGACCTCCTTACTGGCTTAACTTTATTGCCCTCCCAATATGAATCCCAAGGTCTCCCGTCGCCTTATTTGTCCAGAAATAACAACAAAACAACAACAAAAAGCTTGGCTCCACTTTATGTCCTGCAATAATGTTTTTTGTTTCTGTTTTTGATGTTGATGACCAAAGCTTTACACCAAAGTCGTCTTGTTACACTTCAGTTCTACGGTCCTTTGTTTCAGCATCCAACCCCTTTTTGCTTTCTTCTTCCGTACGCAGCATCCCGCTCTTAATCCTGGTGCCGGTCCAACTTTTCAAAGCATAGGGCAAGCTCAAAGATGTCTGCTGGTTCAAGGTATGTGGGGAAGTTGCTTTCATGTAACAATCATTTGCTTAAGTCTTGATACTTATATACGCGTGTCCGCTGACATCCTGTAATCGTAACGCACACATGCCCTGACACGTCTAGGAAACGCAACAAAACAGTCTGCATTTGAACCTCACACGACCCTGCTTGAAATGAGTCTAGGGCGATGCTAATGAGTTTTACTCCACTGTCCCAATACCTTTCTAGGGCTCTGTTGTTGTTAGAGTAGCCATGACTAGTCTAAGTTCAAATGATACGTTTTGCAAATCGCCTTTAATAAAATCGAGGCTTGGCTGGTCGGCTTGGCTAATTCTGGCGCTGCAACGCTCTTTGCTGGTGGAGGTTAATCGAAGTTGTGATGCAGAGATGATTGTTTCCAACAGAGCAGGACAAAGAGGCTTTGCTTGAACACACAACATGCAGAAATCTAAAAAAAAAAAAAAAACCACTAGATAGAACTAAAGGGCTCCCGTGTGTGTTTGAGTGTGTGTGTGTGTGCGCAAACGTTTGTGCATATAAGGACCACTCCACATAAAGATGATTCAAGAGGCCAGAAAGCAGACATTCTTCTCGCCTGCGTTAACCTGCACAGCCTTGATGCAAACTGCAAATGTGTGGACTGTGTGGACTGTGTGCAGAGGGGTTTTTTGAATGGTTGCTATGAGGAACGGTGTACGTGTGTCTGTTGCCGGAGATTTGCTGCACTACCACCCACTCAAATGATGGTAAGTGAACATATTTGCCTGGGTAATGTGTCTGTGGGTTGGTAGAGCTTCATTTTCATTTCGAGAAGTTTTCAATTTGCAGAGCCATCACAGTGC
>NC_135216.1:24153482-24168482 GCF_052324685.1 Brachyhypopomus gauderio
ATTTACACCTGCATCAAAACAGGGCGTGAGAAATGCACGCTGTTGCAGACGCACGTTTTGTTGACACATGGCGCCCCATAAATATCTAATCAACGCCGAGAGCTCGCTGACGTCGAAGGTACGAATCCGTCCTGCTGAGATTAGCGATCCGGCTAGCTGAAGTGACGCGCCGGGTGGAGGCGTTTGATCCGTCCTTCGAGGGGCGGATCGCGGTATAGCACTGCTGCGATGCTCCGTCTTCCGCCGGAGCCTTATCTCACGCAGTCGGTCTATTTTGGGCGTGGGGCTCGTTACTGTGTGCTGGGTTCACTGACAAAGCTGATACAAAGCTGACTAAAGCATTCATCTGTTTCACGCAGGCCAGACGCATCCGTGTGAAATTAGGCCCTGGTGCAAATACAGGCGTGTGTGCGCTTGCAACTGTGTGTGTGTCTGTTTGTGTGTATGTGTGTGTCTATGTGGGTGCGTGTTCATGCATGTGTGTGTTGCAGTATGATGAATGTGTTCCCCCTCATAATCTATGTGCTTCAAAATATGATGTATGTGAGTATGAACTTTGAATTATATCCTAAACAGAGGGCCATAAATCTTGTAACTTTGGTGAGCAGCGCTCTCTGTCTCTCTCTCTCTCTGTCTGTCTCCCTCTCTCTATCTCTCCTCTCTCTCTCTCTCTCTCTCTCTCTCTCTCTCTCTCTCTCTCTCTCTCTCTCTCTCTCTCTCTCTCTCTCTCTCTCTCTGAGTGTGTGTCATATGAATAATGCAGCTGAGAGAGGCCAGCTGCTTAGAGTCACTGAGTGAGACTGAGTGCTGATGGCAAGCAAACGGCTCTTTCCCATTCGGAGCTTTAAAAAGGGCACACTCACACTCACAAGAAGCTCTGACTGGCTCAGCTCAGAACTACTTTGCTTTCACCTGTACTGCCAAGGTCATGTCAGGTAGCAATGCTGTATGGGTCTCTCTCTCTCTCTCTCTCTCTCTCTCTGTGTGTGTGTGTGTGTCTGCGTATGTGTGTGCGTGTGTTCGCTATGTGACCTTGGACTGATACACGTGTATTTATTATTGGTGAACCTCCATAAAAATGACGGAGGATCAGATGAATGTAGCAGTTCTCCATTGTTTGGTCTGTTATGTACATGGAATTTATACACAACTTGTATTAGTTACTTAATTACTAGTTTTGCTTAGACAAAAATACTTATAAATTAAAGCATTAGGTTCCCTAAATTTATGTTTGATAGGACAATTAAATTTTAACAAGATAGATCAGGCCAGATTACTAAAGACAGTTAACTTACAATTTTTAATTTTAATTAAGCTTCATACTACCTTTAAAATAATAAAGCAGCAGTTGTCTGCTGTGGATTCTCAGGACTTCATTTCCCAAAATTCCCTTCCCACTAGGGCACTGGTTGCCATGGACACAAACTCCAATTACAGTATATCAGGTTCCCCTGATTACTTTCACCTGTTTCTACTCATTATCGCTCCTAGAACAGTGCATATAAAAAAGTCCTTCTGTGCGCGCGTGTATGCGTGCATGCTAGCTAGCTATTCTTTGTTTTTTCTTTTGTATATTGTTTGGACTTTTCTTCTGGAGGGTATCTTTAATGTCCAGCTTGGACGTATGCTGTTATTATTACTCCTATGGTCTTCCTCATGCCTGCATTCACCTCTGCTTCCTTCACAAACCTTCACATTAGCAAGCAACTGCAAAGTGTGTGTGTTTCTATATTCAATTATTTAAAAATTCATCAAAATAAATGTATTCAATTGTAACAGGACTGGAACATTGATGGAATCCTGGTTCAGACAATGTTTCTAGGTCAAAAGGTCCTAATCACTGATCAGCAGATGTTAATGTCTATCGATCATTTCATTTCATTCATGTTGGTCTGTTAACGAACCCCAAACGTGCCCATTGCTTATCAGCCCACTCTTAACTAACCACTATAACTAATAATTGACATGTAGTCTATTATTTGGGCTAAAAGTTACATGTTGTTGTTGCTGTGCCAAGTAATATGACAAACAAAAAATAGAAATAACAAAATTAACAGTAAAATAACACGAAGTTCTAGATAACCAGCCAAAATTAGTGTTACCTCTTAGAGGTTCTCTAGTGGTGTGTGTGTGTGGTATGTGTGTGTGTGTGCGTGTGTGTGTGTGTGTGACGTGCCTCACTTCGCCCTTGTCAACACTCTCCCCTGTTCACCATCACTCATACACCCCCCACCCCCCCGGTAGGCTGAACCCAAAGAGATCAGTGATGGCCAATGCAATTCAGCATATTCCTCACTCATGAATTTTAATTAAAGATGCTGCCTCCCCTTCGCTCACTCCGCAAAACAAATGGGCGGAAAATATAAGACACCTGCCCGATATATAGCATTTACATCTCTTTGACGATAAATCACAGAGCGATGCTTCAGATGGGCCTATCAATTATTTGAAGCTGCCTGAATGCATTCAAACAGCCCTCTGACAGAAAGGGTGCGTTCTGAAAGGTGCGATTGTCTTTTCAAATGTTTGTGTGTGTGTGTGTGTGTGTGTGTGTGTGTGTGTGTGTGTGTGTGTGTGTGTGTGTGTGTGTGTGTGTGTGTGTGTGTGAAACTTCAGATATTGGAAGTCTTCAGATTTTGGGAAGTCTATTTAATAAATGCCTTTCAACTCCTGTGTCTCCAGTCAACACAGTTACACAGACTGACTCAATTAAGCCCACCAGGCTGACATCACCTATGGGGCAGTCCTTGGTAGGGCCATGCAGGACTTTACAAGCACTGCCCTTGTTTAACGCATCTGATTAACAATATCAGCAGGTCATCAATCACATCACAGGTGGATTGCGAAACACTCAATCACAAGTTAGTTGGTTTCAAGCAGAGCATACGCAGGTGAATGTAAACATGACCCTTCAGGCCTTCAAGGCTGCAGGTGTTTATCCTATCATAGCAGGCACTGCTCAATGCCTGTAAGGTGATACATAAACAACTCTTGTGCTGGGTGGAATCGGTCTGATCAGTATTTGTTATAAAGCTTTAAATGTTTTTGTAAACTGAGCAATATTACTCTGCTGCATTTTTATGCCAGTGAAAAAACTCCCCAATATGAACTGGTCAGAGTTCATAATAAGGTCAGAATCGGTTCCTAAAAGCACAATGGTCTTCTGAAATATGAGCGCCGTGCGAATAAAATCGGGGATGTCAGTCTTCTTGTACCCAAGAGGCACAACAGGTACAACAGATATTGTTGGCCACTATTTTTGAGGCTACACATACATCTGTGTAAACGTGTACAGGGTCCACTGCTTGCTGACTGCAGCATGGCTCAAGCCCCATGCAAGTCGTTGTCAGGCTCTCCTGCTCTTCGATACTGCAGACTTTTAGCCGTACCTATTAGGCAGACGGCCGTGATGTGTTGTGCCCTCTGCATTTGTATCGACTGCAGCATTACGTTCGCCTGCCGTGGCAGGAGGATACCTTGTCTGGGCCGGAGGCGTCGTGTCGCCGGGCAGCACGGATCCTGCCTCGCTGCTTATTGGTTTACACCTGATGAAGCGACAGCAGTCAGTGCTCCATCTCGCGTTAATTGAGTCCGTCTGGGACAATAATCTGATCGGCCCGCTGCACCGGCCAAGCACCCAGACTAATTAACGAAAGGAGTCTCCGTTTAGATTAGAGGGGGAATGAGAGAGCGAGAAAAAACTGGGGAAAAAAAATCTGTACCGAAAAAGAAAGTTAAACCCAGATAAGGTTGAGATCTTGGCAGGTTTGTTTGTAAATCCATTTGGTGAGATTAAAAGGACACTTATTTGATTGTCATATTATGGTCAGGAAGCACTGAAATAGCTCTCAACAAGAAACGTGTGAGCCTTCTAAAGTTATACCCTGTAACCTCAGCCTATACTTGAGACAGTGTCCCATTTTCAACAGCGTAAACCTTAAACAGGTCGGCTTCCTGAGCCACTTGTGTCCGAACCTTGATTTAAAACGGTCATTTAAGAGGGAACGTGTTGTGACAGGACCCATCGGAGGAGCGGAGCATCAGGTAAACCTTTTTCCCTCTAAAATGTAAAAGCCATCATGTCAGGCTCAGCCACCAAGCTTCCCTCACAAAGAAAGGACGGGTTTGTGATTTATTCAGCGTCGGGTGGCTGTCAGGGCGGTTCTCCGGGGCTCCGCCAGGTCTAATTTCTACTTAAATTGCCTCAGAGGAGAGGCTAGAGAAGGGGGCTGACACCGGAGGGGTGTGTGGGTGGGTGTCCCTCCAACCACGCCCCACCCGTTCGCACACCCCACCCCCCAACTCTTCTTTGGTTTTAGCAAGCTGGTGGAGGAAGGCGTCCTAATGCTCTCATCTCCGTTGCTATTACCATCACTCTGGGGTTAAAGGGGGCACTTGCGGGATCAATCGCGAGCGAAGGGCGCTAGCAGACAACAGTTACGGTGCGCAAAATTAATGCTTTGCCTCTTAATTGATCGAAAAGTGTTGCCAGGAGGTTCAGAGGGTTTTTTAAAAAATGAGTGTCGTGCTAATTTAGCGAAGCTGTCGGAGAAGGGGAGTAGTGCGGCAGCGTCCGGGGCTTGTCTCAGTAATGGCTGTAGGGCAGCTTTGGGGGCACTCTAGCCCAGCTGTGGCAGTTAAGTGGTTCATTTTCTGTGTACTGGTCATGAGTCTGTAATTTATGACTCCAGACTGAAGATTTGTGTGTGTGTGTGTGTGTGTGTGTGTGTGTGTGTGTGTGTGTGTGTGTGTTTATTTCTACAAAAAAAATGTCCAGTCTTAATGACTTGATGAGGCCTCCTGTGAAACTCTTACGTTGTAACCTCTTCAGAGAGAGATGGTGGGTGGGGATGAGTTGCGGGGCAGGGGTGGGTGTGGAGAGTGGGGTGGTGCTCCTGAGGCCACCTTCTCTGCATCACAATTAAAAGAGATCAGCGAATCAGTTCCTCCAATCAACTCCAGTCTGGGCATTTTGCAGAGGGTACCTGCATGTCCTCGTGTTCAGCCAGTGACACTAATCTGTGATTTTGGAAGCTTAGGGTTCCAAACTGCACTGAGCTCTTTGCTCCGTTCCATACTCACACTTCACAAATGTAATGAAACAAGTGAAATGAATGAAATTTTGCTTTCACCCTTTACATTCCTTTGCCTTTCATACTGGAATATCTGATGGTTGTACACCCGCACTCTCTTCGTCTGCTCCGATCGAACATGTCTGCATATCCTAACGCCCCACCTTTGACAAGAGCCCAGCAGTTTCCAGTTGAGCTGTGCCTTTTCAGCCATTCCCTCATGCAACTGTCAAAGCCAGAGCCAAGATGGAGGACGTACAGCACATCCAGATGCATTAACAACCTTGTTACCACTGATAAAGGTCTCACATGGCCTGGGATCTTCTCCCGGGCAAGACGGATCTAAAAACGGAGTATATGCCGCATCTCTGAGTGAGAACGATTAGCTTTCGCCGCGCTTGATTTATATACGGCAGGGCCGATCCTTTCTTGTGCACGCACAGCAGTCATTTCCTCCTGTCTGTAATTCCCAGCATTGCCTATGTGTGAAGGCCCCTGATACTCTGTTAGCCCCGAGGTGTAATGTTTGATAATATAACTACCGCTACCGACAGAGCGTCTTCTGTGCAAATACATTACAAGGCGTCCGGGACTCTACAGATTTATATGAGAGAGCAGAGAATGAGGGAACTGCGAAAGAAATATGCACTGATTAAAAGCCCACGATAGTGCATCCAATACCGCCCCAAAGAACATCAGTTATTTTGCATTCTGACGCGGCGATTGATAACTCATAAACGCGAAGCAGGAATGACAAATGTAGATGGAAAGTGGCTTTGACAAAAACGATAACAGCGCGAGTCTCCCGGGGCCGCGGAGGTGCGGGCACGAGCTGTTTAAAATATTTAATCATTTTGTGAAGGCTGCAAGATGTTGTTTGACCCTGGAGGAGGGTGAATGTCACATGGATCAGAAAATTGCAGAGACTTTGAAGTGAGACGTGGAAGGGAGCAGAACCCGTAATAACTCCTAGTTGATGTATTGTAATTTTCATATGTTATTCTGTCTCTCTCTGTCTGGAGGATACGTAGAATCATCTAATCCTGAACAAGATGAGAGAGAGAGCGGAGAGATGTGATGGATAGAATGTTATCAGACATCCACATCTGAGTGCATATGGCACACTGTATGCTGTCTCATGCCCATTTTCTCACCTCTGGTTAATATGCAATTGCAAAATATTTTCAGCTGTTTTCATATATCACAGTATTAAGCTACAAGCTACGAGTGGCGGTAGCCAAACTCCTTCCCTCTCATTTAGAGCGATCTCAAGAATTCTGTCGGACGTGTTCGGGATATAGCAGCGTGGCTAGCAGCTGACCTCTGACCTTTGCCTCAAAACTGAACGGTCAACAAATGCTTAATGAGAGATGCACGAGGAGGCAAACTTCTGTGTGCAACCCCATTTACACACTGAAGCAATGAATGTTGGGATGGATTGGCAGAAGAATAGGCCTTGTGATTACATAACCCCTATATCAGCAGCTGATGACCTAATGGCCCAAGGAGCCTTGTGATTACATAACCCCTATATCAGCAGCTGATGACCTAATGGCCCAAGGAGCCTTGCGTAAGGAGAGATTTTTTTCCCCAACATCGTTCACTTTACTTTGGATCTGAATTCGTAAACATGCGCGTGATCGATGCTGCCCGAGATGAGCCCACGCCGAAAAAGAGCCGGCGCCCTCGCCCAGCCAGGCCCGGCTGACTGCCTTTTTCCGCTTTCGCGTGTTGCTCTATGCAGGTTTGCCGAGGTCAGAACCTTGCAGTAAAACTGCCAGAGAGGCTCACCTGGTAAAACGCTACAGTCGCATAGCTGCAATGCTTTTCCGTGGGATGAGAAACGGAAAAACAGCTTTACACCGACACATCAAGGACAACGATAGATATGTAACCGAAACTATAAAAAATGCAGATTTCTCGTTTTTTTTTTTTTTTTCTTCCCCGACAGCAACAAAAACTACGGTTACCGGGTGGAGGTGAGGTGTGCCGCACTCCCAACATGCAGACCGGAGCGCTAGGGTCTGCGTTGCTGTGGGGAGGGACAGCCTTGAGCAACACACCTTTTTAGCATTCTCTAAGCATAGGGAGCTGCTTGACATAGCGGCATATCTGGGAGTGGGGGGGGGGGGGGGGGGGGGTGCGAGCATCCGGCTGTACGCGTGTCAGAGGAGGTGTGAGATCCCCTTCGCCCTCCCAGAATAGTGACACTGTCCTAGAGCATACTTAAGCAGAGACTAGCGATTACTGAATTCAGAGCAATACCAATGCAAAAAAAATAAATAAAAATGTCAGCTTGGACATTGTACTGTAAACATCCAGACTGCATGTATGAGGAACTGCGTGGCTGTATAGGTAACCGCACAACTGTACAGAGAGCCGTGACTGCACAGGTAACCGCGCGGCCATACACGCTTGGCCATACAGGTAACACCGCTTGGCCGTACAGGTAACTGAAGCTATTTCATCGAGGGCCGTGCTGATTGGCGGCTCTGTCCCCAGGGTCCCCAGCCCGTGTCGAAGAGGTCTGCCCAGTGACCCAGTCCGGCTTGGGTCCCCCCTATTCTCCCACAGCAGGCAAAGTCCTAATACTTCAGCAAATTAACCCGACGGCTTCCGCGATCGCAATCAGCTTGTGCTAAATCTGATGTCTGAGAAGCAAGTCTAACAATAAAGAGAGGCTAATTAATGGAGAAGATTAGAGACTGATTTGAAAGGATGGCAGTTGTGGTGGGTGGGGGTGGTGATCATTTTGAGGGACAGAAGAAGGTGCTGTCCTGGGCTTAACTGAAGTGTAACAGTTGTACTGAGTGCTAACGTTTGAGTGCTAATGCTTTGCTCTGCAAACACTGTGTTATCCATCTTGTAATCACCATCTTGATTATCGTTGAACGAACAATCACTTTGGCTGCTACACATGTTCACATTCATGCTTCCAAAATTTCAGCCCCATTTGCAAATATATTCTGTCTGGGTGTGAGCCTCTTCACACCGGCATGGAATGTGTACTCAAGATCATAATGTGACAAGCAGATGCATCCACAAGCTCTTGTAGAGCTAGCAGCCCTTGTAGTGACAATCTACCACTAATAAACCATCGAAACCGGATCCTCTGCATTACACATTCTGTTTACCCACTAAAACGGCCATATTTGGTGCCCCAGATGGATCTAGTAAACAGAGGTATTCACAAAACATCCCCCCCGATCTTAGCGTAAATGTAATGACTCAAGCCCATGTGATCACAGAATGTAAAACAAGTTCAGTGACTGCACATAAAATTAGAAATGATATTCATGCTTCTCCCCAGTAATCTCACAGAGTACCAGCGCGTCTTTCTGCTGCCAGCGGTTCACGTCTGAAGTTCCTTAAATGTGAAAGCTATCACTGAAGTCGTGCGCCCCCTTTAAGTGGGTACCAGACTCATAATTAAATGCATCAGATAAGTTGGGCTATTATGGTAATTAGAAGCCATTATTACAGTGGAAACTGATATGAAATATGCCTTTAGGCTGGAGTCTGAAACCCCCAACCCCTTAAACGTGACATACAGGCCCTCCCTCTGACCTACATACTCACACTTCCCCAACCTCAAATAAACACCCCAAACCTTCATCATGTACTTTCACAATAGCTGTGATTCTTTGAAGAGCATCAAAGCCAGAGGAACAACCTTTTTTTCCCCTTTATTACTTAGTTTATTATTTAGTATTTACATACCCCCCCCCACACACATTTGTAAGTCCATATTTTGTCTTCACATTAGACATTAGCTGCCTATCTTATGATCTGAACAAGAGTTTAGCTTCGGTATCTCATCCACTTCGATATCTCTTCATTCAGAATGAGCCCTACACTACAGCGCTGGAGTCAGGTGAGTGATCATTCGCTCTCTAGAAGCCCGTGTCGGTGCGCAGGCCTTCCGACGACTAGCGGGAGAACGGCCTCACGCGGGCGCGTTCAGAAACAGATCGGTCCATATGTCACAATAACGCCGTACAGCTTCTGTCCTGGCAGCGCGTTCCCTCTCTCGCCCTGCCTCTCTCCGCTGTGCTCTATAAATAAACCGGGTGCTGCGCTTGTGCCAGCGTCCTTCCCTCCGCGACGAGAGGAAGTACCCGCACTCTGTCCACCCAGCTCTGCGCCGCGGGCCGCCATGCCAGTCTCCGGCGGGCCTGGCCCCTCTCCCTGGGCTCGCTGTGCCCTTGAAAAAGCCAGCCCTCTCTTACACCTGCATCGCTGTCACACTGCCACTCGTCACGTGTTACGCTCGCTGCACTCCGATTGAGTGTGTGTGTGTGTGTGTGTGTGTGTGTGTGTGTGTGTGTGTGTGTGTGTGAGAGAGAGAGAGAGAGAGAGAGAGAGAGAGAGAGTTGAAGGGAAGAGGTATCTGCAGCATATATCAGTCATGTTAAAGGTTTTCATCTTAATATGCTTTCTGCTACTAACCGTTATGTGTTATGTAAAAAACACATAGACATGACCATATGTTAAGCCATTTATTTGCAGGTGTAGATTTATTTTATATGCTAATACACAAGCATGGGGTGTTATGAGCATAAACTCCTCGAGAAGATTTTTAGGCACTGATTTGAGGCTTTTTAGATTTGAGGCTAGTTTAGAATTTACTAGTAAATGTGTCAAATATAGTGTGTAAGCCTCTTCATACCAGCTGAAGCACTTTTTAAAATAATTGTCCAAGCAATAAAAACAACATTTGTAAACATTAAAACAATAATAAAAATACTCAGAAAGCGCAAGCAAAAAATGTAGAAGATAAATAGCGCAGAGAATAAAAACAGAAAGAGAGCTATAATAGATGAAAATTGATTTAGTTTTGTCTGCTACAATACAGTCTGTATTACTTCACATATTATTCTTAAAACACTTCGGAGAACAAAATGTGCTATTAAGACAATAATAGGATTATTATTTCTGTTTGTTTGTTATGGTGGATCAAGAAAATCAGGGTTAAAAGAGAGGAGATTAACTCGCCCTCGTTATCACCGCTTGACGAAATTAGCGCCAGCCGCACAACTCATCTGCATATTCATTTATTGTTGTGAGAATCTACCCCGTTAATTAGACATCGAGAGGAGATTGCGGCTTGTTTCGATAAACACACGTTGAGCACCAAGCGGCGGAGTGGCAGCATTTTGCCGCTCGTTTTTTCTTTATTTCACGGAGGAACCTGGAGGGTTCGCAGCACCTAGACGAGCTAGAGAGTGATAAAGGAGTGGGTGGTGATTTCTTCTTAAGTTACATCGCAGTTGAAAAGCAGGCGCGTGCAGGATAATGCGAGTGAGAGGGGTGTGCGTTTGCGCGTGTTAGAGAGCTGAGAGAGAGAGAGAGAGAGAGAGAGAGAGAGAGAGAGAGAGAGAGAAAGAGAGAGAGAGAATGTGTATGGCATAGGTGTGTAATAATGTGTGAATGTTGTGTGTTTTTCCCCAATATCTTAAGTGCATAATGGACAAGCCAGAAGAAATTCTCCTTTGATTTTTTTTTTTATAATATAAATTGAGAACCCTTGAAACAGACTGATATTTCTCCTTTTTAAAGGTATGAGACATGTGGTTCACTATGAGGAGATAATGTGACAGGTTGTTAATTAAAGTTACCAGCTCTTGTCATTCTCATTGGCTAAACATTCAGTGTCTTGCTGAAAATGTACGAAGCACAGGAGACACGTTTATGAGAAAACACGCGTACATGTGTAATGCTTCTCACCTGGGGCCACTTATTCTCACACGGAGAGACTCCTGATCCAGGTACAGCACATTAAACATTTAAGCGTTGATGGAATTACATGTGGGATCTTAGTAGTACACTCCCAGCATATAGGACACATGCTGTTTCCGGGTTTGGGTCTCAGTTGTGCCATGTGCAGCCAGGAAGCAGCTGACCATCTCCATATTGAATAAAGAGATGTGACATGTTGCTACTAAATTCCGGGGAGCCCAAAGAAGATTCCAGGGAGTAACTATAGCGACTGCAGAAAAGATGCAGAGAAAGATGTTGCTCGCACAGCTGATGAAGGACCTCTGTTGTAAACATCCTATTTTCTGGAAACCTTTCATGCTTCGCTGCAATTTTCAATTTTGATTATTTCTGCATATTTCTCTCATATGTAGCCTATTACATCATAATCAAAAGGAGAATTACAAAGGTTTTCTCATGCCCTTTCTCACTAGGTTACTGTTTAAAGGGCCTATAGGTCAGATGTGCACGCTAGCAGTTAGAAAGTGAAGTATCGAAAAACTTCGGACGCACTCATTTTACATTAGCATACAATGGCATCTTCAGCCATGTGATGAGTTGTGCTACTGAAGGTATGGGTATTAAACCCTGCTATTTACCCTAACAACATTATGAAAGATAATGTACCAATATAAATATTATTAACATTATCCATAGCTATGTAAACAGCAAAATAGCTAGCTAGGATTATGCTATGCTGCTTACCAGCTTACTTAACACTCAGTATGCACACTATCAGTGTTAGTTTGCTAATAAAACTATGAATGTATAACATGTATATGGCACATTTGTGACATGATAAATATTTTGAAAGACAAATGAAAAGAACCCAAACAGTTGCACCTGACCATGTACGTGCTATCTGACGTGCTACCATTGCAGTGGTTTATGCTCATTTACAAGGTTATCCTCTTATTTTGCAACATTGCAGGGAATTTTCCTGGGCGTAGTTCATGGCAAATGGCCCGACCAACTTTTCTGCCATTTCAACTTTGGCTGTCATTAGGATTTATCTAAGCATGCTGGGTCCTCACCAAGACCATGAGCTTAAACATAGGGCTCTCACACCATCCTCACTTCAGGTCAAGAAATGACTCATTCTACTTGGCGAGCTAATAAAATATAACCAGAACTTTATAATGGCCTTCTGTATTGTGGCTCCAAGACTGATGTAAAGTAGGCTACCTAGAGTGGGGTTTCGTGCCATTCCTCTGTGTACTCAGTGTGCATTTTGGCCTACTGATTCTTTTTATAAAACTAGCCATTTCAAACAGTTTTCCACTTTAAACTGATTACCTGTCCAGAACGAACGTACCTGCAGCGTTTCTACCTCCTCACCAAACTGAATTTTCCTTCTCAGAAAAACACATGGTTTACTCTCGTTCCTTTAGCTCTCATTCTGCTTCATAACAATCTGTTTACTTGGCAGGGCAGCATAAAGAGAAACGTGGTGGTGGTGGGGCGGATGTGACTGGGGTGGGGTAGGGGCACTAGGGAGAAACGTGGTGGTGGTGGGGCGGATGTGACTGGGGTGGGGTAGGGGCACTAGGGAGAAACGTGGTGGTGGTGGGGCGGATGTGACTGGGGTGGGGTAGGGGCACTAGGGAGAAACGTGGTGGTGGTGGGGCAGATGTGATTGGGGTGGGGTAGGGGCACTAGGGAGAAGCATGGTGGTGGTGGGGCAGATGTGATTGGGGTGGGGTAGGGGCACTAGGGAGAAACGTGGTGGTGGTGGGGCGGATGTGACTGGGGTGGGGTAGGGGCACTAGGGAGAAACGTGGTGGTGGTGGGGCGGATGTGATTGGGGTGGGGTAGGGGCACTAGGGAGAAACGTGGTGGTGGTGGGGCGGATGTGACTGGGGTGGGGTAGGGGCACTAGGGAGAAACGTGGTGGTGGTGGGGCGGATGTGACTGGGGTGGGGTAGGGGCACTAGGGAGAAACGTGGTGGTGGTGGGGCAGATGTGACTGGGGTAGGGAAGTGGCACTAGGGAATGTCTTTATGGAGACACACTGGAGGGACATGTAAACATCAGCCTTTTCCAAACCTTTTTTTCCAAACACATGATACACTTGCATTGATTAAATTACATAAAAATTCATCTCTCTCTCACTTTCCCACTGGAATAAATCCACCTCCTCCAGCTTGGACTGAGAGGAATTCTGTAACATGGCTATATTTATTAGGGGAATCAGTGAAACTGGGAATGAAATAAACAATGAGCTGCTGAAAGGGAGTTAGACTTGACAGAGATCCATCCAAATTACCAAAATAACCAGTGGTTTGTTGACACATGGCCAGAAATCAGCTTTCCTAACATTTATATGTTCCTGATACAACACTAAGGGAAGACATTATTAGCAAATCCCGAAGGCATTCAAAACCTTCATGTTTGGTCATGCGTCAAGGGGAGGGGGGGGGGGGGGGGGGGGGGGTATTGTTGAGATTAAAACAATGAGGCTATTCTGGATGTTAGACAGGTTTGTACAAATGTTTGCATTTTATTACAACTATTATTTGGAAAACAGTAAGCCAGCTAGGTGTACATTGTTTGTAGCTACCGCTTGCCACTCAGTAATGTTATTATATTTGTAAAAATAAAAAATATATGATAATAAAAATGTATATTACATATATATATACACATACAAAAAAGTAAAATTTTACTTTTTCCTTTTACAAATATATAACATTACATTACTGAGTAGCAAGTGGTAGCTACAAACAATATGTACACACACACACACACACACACACACACACACATATATATATATATATATATATATATATATATATATATATATATATATATATATATATATATATATATAGAGAGAGAGAGAGAGAGAGAGAGAGAGAGAGAGAGAGAGGCAGTATCAATATTACTTTTTTAAGGACTCTAGGAAGCTTTTTCTCTCAGTTTTTTATTTAGTCTGGGAACACAATGTGCGTGTACATAGTATGCAAAAGTCAAAAGTTCAATTAACGACTAATCAAAATTTCTCCAGTTCCAAAGGAAAAATGGGCAGTCCTTAGGCTGTGTAAAATTTACGTAAGCTTTGCTCTCAATAGTCAGAAAGCCGATGCCCCGCCCACACTCTCCGCGTGCCTCATGTCTCGCCGTCTTTGAATCTGAGCAACCTGGCTAGCCAGCAAGCGAAATCTATGTAGTAAACAACCAGGGATTTTCGATTACACTAAAACTGCATATTATGGAACGAAGAGTTAATTCTCAATCTAGAAGAACAGGTATTAAATCAGGCTACACTGACATTAACTACTCAAAGGTGGTCAGTGTTAGGCTAAGTTATATAGCAGTAAAATATTCAATTCTTCACCGTCCATGGAGCCTGTGTGTAAGCTTCCTGTTCCTTTTCCTTTTTCATCCTGAAGGAAAACATAAAAACCGTCCATTCTGTCAGCACCCATGAATGCGGCTTCTCAGTCACCGGCATCCTCATTGGTAGGTCTGTGCGTACTCTGGTGTTACTCCGGTAACTCCTGTTGGATCGCAAGCTGTCAGTCAAGCACGCTCATTGGAATATTTTGACCACGCCCAGATCGTTCTCAGCTAGGACAGAGGAGGTTGTTGGTTTGATTATAATTATGTTACCTTTTTATTATTTAATTGAAATTTGAATACTGTTTAATTTAACACTCTACTGTCATACAAGCATTTTATTACTGTATAATATGTTCTCTGGGTTCTTTATCCTGTTTATAAAGTTTACTGGTGAAACTTCTGTTGAGAACAGCTGTTAGTAATGTTTATTTGATCTGCAGCTTTGCCTGTTTTCATATGACATATGTGGCAGTGACTAACACACGCAGATTGTAACTCTGAAGTTTCTTCTTGTGTAATTATCACTCCTGTAATTGCAGCAAAACAGTAAGCTCATTTCCCCCCGTTTATTCCACTGTATGTATTGGGGATTAGAGTGGTGTCAAACCGCGTGGTGAGAGTCCAGCTACGTTTGCTGCTTTCCCTGGTTCTGCACATTAATCAGGTGTGTTGGAGCAGTTGAGAGGGAGGGGGGCACTTTCTGGTTCCTAAATATACTGTTTTGTGGAAAGAGGCTCTGCGTGAATTTATAATAATACTGAACATTTTTATTTTTTTGAAGCATAGTATTGTTTCTGGATGCAAGACATAAAATGGACCAGACCTT